>NC_034411.1:66841263-67019708 GCF_002078875.1 Numida meleagris
AGGTTTACTTCTGGTCCGGCCTGTGTTCCTGTAGCTGTGTGAAGACAGCAGGAAGAGATTTCTCACTGAGGTCTGGTAACAGCGTATCTTCCACGCGCTGCTTCCATCTGCTAGGTACCTGAAAGCGTAAGCAACATAGAAGAGTCACCAACCCTGGCATGGTACTGCAGGCTGGGGGGAGTTTCCTGGACTGCTGCCAGCTAAATGCTGCCACCCCCAAGTCCCTCCATTAGTCAATAGTACGAAAGATCAAGTGGAAATGTTTTCCCATTTGCTAGTCGTACACAGTGGTCGCCTTGTCCTTGAAGATAATTCTGTGAAGGGATGGGTGAAACCTGCCCGGGTGTATATGCAAACCACAGCTTGCATAGTAGCAAATGAGTTACTTGTTTTGCAGCTGTATCAGACCGTTACCTCCAACCTCAGCGATGCTTACTGTCTTTGGTCTTTGAGTGATGCTTCTTTTTACAGTGCTGCTTCTTGGATCAGGATGCAAAGGCTTCTGCTTGGAATCCTCAAGCTGAGTGAATGCTGAAATCCTGTTACACTGGACCTGAGCTGCAGAACCTGGAGTGTTATTGGCGACACAGTTAAAGTGGAATTTGAGTTGAATAAATTCCAAGGCTGTTGTTTCTAATGTCTAGCAAAATGAAAAACACTCAGGCTGGTACTAACAACAGCATGCTTCTTAGTCTGGAAGAAGTGGTTTGTTTATGATCTTTGCACAAGGCAGAACAAAAACTCTTTGCAGTACTTTTGTGTATCAGCTCACCCCAAGCCCTTCTCTTTCACAGTAGCGAGAGTATCAGCAGTTATTCCCCTAGCAGAAGAAAGGTTAGTGAAGCAGAAAATTCTTGCTGCCCCCAGGCCTACCTCATCATGTGCATCTATTCTCCTCACTACTCTGGCTTTTGTGGTACTGTTCAAAGCTAGGATGAAAAGATGCAGGAGGGAAAGAGTTAATAATATATTCCGCGGTGAATTCTGGTCTTCATCCTTTTAGGCTTCTCAAAAGCAGAGGTGCAGCCACTTAATGCTATCCCTTCAGCCACTATAAAAAAAAACCTGAATCAAATGCTGTGGTTGCCATCATGCCTAACGTGAACTAACTCTGGCTGCTATCTGCATACAGCTTGAGTCCATACAGGCAGTTCCTGGAGATGATATGCCCCATTTAAAAAAATAACTTTGCTTTTACAATCAAAAAGAGCTATTGCAAATGCTGTAGGACTGAGGTCAGGTTAGTGTTAATCAGATTAACAGCAAAATAATAGAATTGTGTTACTCAGATTAATACAAAAGAGGGATTTTTACACGATACAAGTCTGGACTGCTTTCTGAGGATTATTAATACATCAAAAATAATAGCTATTTAATATTGATTTATTATCCTGTAAAATGACATACCACAAGAACCACAGGACAACCCCTGCAATATTCCTTCAACCTTTTTGAAATGGAAAAAAAAAAACAGCCTACCACATAACATACATATACTGTTACAGAAATAGGACAAATGAGGAGGAAAAAAAAAAGGAACTAGAATATACTGCAAAAGTTTAATGTGGTTCAGAGTATGTTTCTGTAGTCTGATGGAGCTCTTCTGTTGACCATGAAGAACTCCAAGTTCCTCAGACAACTTTCTGCATCATGTTTACTGCTAGTAACTTACTGTGGGAAAAAAATCACCTCCATTCTATTTCACCTGCTTACTTTGCTCTCAGTGGCATCAGATCTGGAAACTTTGCATAAACTTTTCCCCAGAACTTGACTGTTTTAAAACCATAGAGACCGCATACATATATGTGTGCATTAATTAGAGATACCTCCCTGTGCTTTATTGCTGCCAAATCGGCTCATACAGTCTCTTCAGCAGCGTGATAATGAGCATTTCTCAGTTTTCTCTGGCAGGAATAACTAACATCTTCCCTTCCCGCAGAAGGAAACAACAACTACGTTTGTGGTTATATTCTTCATGGCATGGAAATTCCCCTTGAAAGATTGTTGTTGTTGTTTTTCCTATTTATTTATTTGATGTGGGATTTAGGGATGGCCCATCGTCTGCATGAGTTTGTCAGGCTGAAGAGCCAGCAGGATTTTGATACTATGGAGAAAAGCAGCCATTTCAGGCAGGCAGGAATAAAAATCCTTAATCACTGTTCTAAGGTACTTGAATTATGTAAGCATTGTGAAAAACAAAAACAAACAAGAAAAGAAACAGCAGAGAAGAACGATTTCTGGTAAAGCTTTAAGTTGCAGGTTAAGTCAGTAAAGATCTGGAAAGTTCTTAGACTCATAGGCATGCATCTCCTTGAATTACCAGTTTGGCTGCCCCGCATGATTTGTAAGCAAGCTGTTTGAAGACCAGAGCCACTAATGAAGCCAATTTCCTACCACTTGAGATCCTTGGCTTCCTAGCTGCCTCCTCCCCTGAATGTAGCCCCCCCTCAGATCTCCCATATTCTTACAGTGCAAAAGATGACGTGAGCTGTGGTTTAAAGCTATTAATTTGGGAGTCAATATTTCTTGTGCTGCTTGAGCAGCTGCAGCGAAAAAAGGCATACGGCTTTTGAGTTCTGGCTTTTCCTCAAGATTAGTTTAGGCCTTTCTTTTCTAACTATACACTTTCATTACGGAGTAGGGCTTCTCTTTCATACTTGGCTGAAGTTGCCAATTGGTTCAAACGTTAAGGAGGGATCCAGGAAGGTGGCACATAGCCCATAAGACTTAGTGCCCCAAGAAAGCAGGTTGCAACACACAATCTGTCTTTACCTGCAGTCACATTCCTCTGGGAAACTGCAGCTTCCAGGTCATAAACTTGACACGGCAGTTCATCAATGTGCTGGAAGGCCTCCAGGTTTAAGCTGAACTCTTGGGTTAACTGGCTTCTTATCTAAAAGGTGGTAGAAGGATTAATGGCAGCAACAAAAATTCATCATCTAACAACTCTGGCTCAAAGCAGGAGCCTGGATTTAAAGGAAAGGATGCTGATGCCCTGTGAGCTCTTGTGAGTGAGAGGCTATTGCTTCCATAAGTATAGTTTTGCTAAGTGTATCTGTGATTCCCCTGAATGCCTAATACAACAGAAACAGGGCAAATTGCCATTCTGGTTATTGTTTAATAGGAATCTGCATTTCAGGTATCGCAGGAGGGAAGTAAAAACAGTACAGAGGACTTCTCTTACTGTTCTCTGTGTGTAGCCCTCCTTCCAGTTCCAGGGCAGAGGTGCATGAAAAAACCAAGCGACTGTTTGCTCATCTCTCCCACAGACTGCACTGTTTGATAACCAAATTTAAATATAGAGCTTGTTGGTGTTAATGATTGTGTAGGTGCTGGCTGGGGCTGCTGTGTGGCAATAAAACCCTCCCTGCTGCACTGCTGTTGTCCTTTCTGCTCTCCTTGAAGCTAATCCAGCTGCTGGCACCTCTGTTTTCTTCAAGTGTTATTTTGTAAACACAGCAAAACAGTTCAGAGCCCCATCACAGACAGAAAACAAATCTGTGGCCTCATGTCTGCAGCCACTGCTTTGGCTGTGTAGAAGTCTCACTGCCGTATGATTTTGCTCAGAGAATGTGCCAGCAGCATGAGGAATTATTCCCAGCAGAATGGCATTTGTCATCCTGACTCTTTCTGCAGGATGAACAGTCGATGCTTTCACCTTGATGCCTCAGGAGACTGAAGACAGAATGCATTTGCTTGGCTTCCGGGAGAGGCATTCAGGTACATTACGAAGTTTTTTCTCTCTAGATCAAGAACTTGAGGGCTAGCAGACTTCAGTGGCTGTGCAGTTGTCAATGAGTAGATTGATTCCTCTAGTTAAAAATCTAATCAAGTGGTTTCCAAACTTTTGTTTTGAAGACTATACTACAAAAGAAACACGCATTTTTCACAGCAAAGAGATCACTCTACCAGTTGTGCTATACAGAGAGATTGTGGACCTGGTTACTCAGTTACACTAAATTCAGGTTTAGCAATGCAGTAACCAACTTAACTTAAACGCAATATATCAGTTTGATACCATGGCATGAGTTTGGTTAAGACTTGCGCCATTTCTGTGGACACTGAGTTAAAGCTGTCCCCTTCCGCATTTGTTCACTTGGTAGTTCAGAATTTGGGAAACACCAGTGTAATGTATGTGAAACCAAGAGGTAAGGGCAGAGAGGGGAAGTCCCCGCTGAGGATGCCAGGCTGGCTGGAGCCATGGAGCCTTGCCTCTTGGGCAAACCCTGTTCCCCTAAGGGACACAACCCTGTTGTTGAGGACTGTGCACCCATTCCCACTGCACCAGAACCTTACGTGAATACCGAAGTAGTTTATTTCTAAAATAATGGGAATAATTCTGCCTGGGGGTAGAGAGGCCCTACAGAGAGATCTGGACAGGCTGGATCTCTGGGCTGAAGCCAATGGGATGAGGTTCAACAAGACCAAGTGCCAGGTCCTGCACTTTGGCCGCAACAACCCCAGGCAACGCTACAGGCTTGGGGCAGAGTGGCTGGAAGGTTGTGTGGAGGAAACGGACCTGGGGGTATTGGTTGATGCTCGGCTGAGCATGAGCCAGCAGTGTGCCCAGGTGGCCAAGAAGGCCAATGGCATCTTGGCTTGTATCAGAAATAGTGTTGCCAGTAGGAGTAGGGAAGTCATTCTTCCTCTGTACTCAGCCCTGGTGAGGCCCCACCTCGAATACTGCATCCAGTTTTGGGCCCCTCACTGCAAGAAAGACATTGAGGCCCTGGAGTGTGTTCAGAGGAGGGGCGATGAAGCTGGTGAGGGGTCTGGAGCACAGGCCTTATGAGGAGCGGCTGAGGGAGCTGGATTGCTCAGTCTGGAGAAGAGGAGGCTCAGGGGAGACCTTATCGCTCTCTATAACTACCTGAAGGGAGGCTGTAGTGAGCTGGGGGTCGGCCTCTTCTCTCTTATAACTAGTGACAGGACGAGGGGGAATGGCCTCAAGTTGCGCCAGGGGAGATTTACGCTGGACATTAGGAAATTCTACATTTCTGAAAGAGTGGTCAGGTGCTGGAATGGGCTGCCCAGGGAGGTGGTTGAGTCACTGTCCCTGGAGGTTTTCAAGAAACATCTAGATATAGTGTTGAGAGACATGGTTTACTGGGGTTATTGGAGGTGGATGGTTGGACTGGATGATCTTGTAGGTCTTTTCCAACCTAGCTAATTCTATGATTCTATGATTCTGTGGTCACTTTCTTGGGCAAAGATACTGAGCCAAGCTCAACAGCAAGGCCCCGAGAAGTACCAGAAGCATAAGATGGCACCCAATGGTGCAGCATGATGCTGAGCATGGCAGCACCCAGCCCAGTGCCAAGGCTCCTACTGTAGGATCTGGGTCCAGAGCAGCGGGAGGGCTGCTCTGAAGGGCTGTGAAAGTCACACACTTGATGGGATACACTCAGATGTGCTCAAGACAGTGTTGGAACTGGAGACATTGCTCCAGAAATTTTAAAGTTTCTGTTCTTCGAATGTGTAGTAAGAATTTACCTGCTGCACAGCTGTTTTGGCCCTTTTTTGTTGAAGTTGTCCTGTTTTAGAAGGCTTTTCAGCTTCCTTCACCAGGCATTTCAGTTTCTGCTCTTTTTCTTCAGTCTCCTTAAGCACCTTCTCCATGTTTTGAGCTTTCGCCACACTGAGGATTTGTCTTTTCCTGGGTTCTTGTGTCTTCTGATGTCCCATTTCCAACAGCATTTGTTTCTACAACACGAGATCATGAAGGTTTCAGACTTGGATTGCTTCTCCCAATTCTCATACGCACCGTTTAGATTTCTTAATGGTGTGATCAGTTCTTAAATGTCATCCCCAGCTGAGCTGAATGAGGAGAGACCCCATCCCACATGGCTTGGCCTTGAAGAGGATGAAATGCTGTAGACAAATCTGAATTATTCTCAGATCTTACCAAAAGAGTAGAGTCAGACCTAAACCCAAAATCAAATCTATTTTGCAGGAACAGGGAGCACAATGAAAGGGTAAGTGGGAGAGAGAATGGAGTAGTGTAATTACAGCATTGCTTGTAAGAGAGAAAAGCCTCGAAACAACGTTCGTGTTTAGAACTTGTTCAACTGCAAGTAAACAAGAAGGCAGTTGGTTCCAATTTCCTCAGTTTGCTGTAATTTACTTTCTGCAAGCAGCCTCTGGTCTGCATGTGGGACTTGTCTTTAAAAGCAAAGCGTAAACAAGGGAAGAAGGGGGGGGTGAAATGAGCACAGCTTTTTCAAACATTGCTGTTTGTTTATATACTGCATGCAGAGAAAGCCAGTAACTGTGGCTGCATTTTAGGCTGTATCACAACAGAATCCAATGATACAACAAACCACAGCTGTTGATTCAAGCCTTGCCATACAACCAAGGGTTGTGGAATGAAGTCTGTGATTTGTAATAACCTTCATCACTATCTATACTGAGAAAAAAAAATAGGAAGAAGAGAAAGAGGTGGAAGCTGAAATGGAAGGAAAACTGAAACCAACAACAAAAACTGCTGTTAAGAAGGTGGTAGATGCAGTGGATCCTTCAGGAGTAAACTGGGAGCTTGTCAAATCAGAAAATCACTTTATCATCATAAGGCAAACCCATGCCAGTGAAAAACTTGAACGCAAAGTCAGAGCTCAAAGCACTCAGACCCCAAACGTTTTTCACTGGAGATCTCTCTAAGCTGAACTAAGTCTGAAGGTTCATAGACCAATAAGCTCAGAATAGAGCAACCGAGCATCAGATTTGACTTTTTAGTAACACATGCCCCAACATTTACCTTAATTACCCTTTTACCGGAATGAGCAAGTAGGTTTGGCTAAACAGTCTTTTCCAGAAAGGCATCCGACCTTGACTTGAAAGTGTTCAGACATATTATCATTTCTATGATTAATCACACTTTAAAAACGTCATTTCTAATTTCCAATTTTCAGTTTGTGTGACATCAACTTCTAGGCACTGCCTCTCATTACGCCTTTCCCTATGCACCCTTTAGCATCTGCTATTCTCTCCCTACAAAAGTGTCTGTAGAATATAATCAAGTCATTCTCCTTTTAGACAGGCACAATAGATAAATTCCTTTGCTAGACTGTTTTCTGCAGCCCTCAGAAATCATCTTTTTGTAATCCTATTCCACACCTTCCCTATCTTCTCTCATCTTTTTATAGTACACCCTGGAACCAGAGGCAGTATTGAAATGTGTTGTATGTAGATACAAACCCATCTTCAATCTATCTGTGCTATTCTGCTTTTTATACATTAAAAGGTTGCAGCATCCATCCTTTCCACTACCACACCGCATGGTCATTCATTTGCCTGTTATGATCCCTGGCCTTTCCAGGGACGTAGTCATCCTGCTCTGTAGAAGTCTTGTTTTCTTCTCATTCTTCATCTAGTTACACACAGCAATCCTGCTCGGAGGAATATTCAAGTTACCAATTCTGTACACCTAATCTGCCTACATCATTATTCACTAAACGTGAAGCATCAAATTCACTAACATTCCTCCTCAAATATGTCATTGGTAAACTCTATAATCCATAATTTTGTATTTATTTCCACACCACTGACTAAAGTCTCAAATACTGACAATTCTGCTACCAACCCCTCTAGAAATCCATCAGAAGCCGTTTTCATTTAATAAAAACAACACATTTCTAGATGTCAAAAAACCTAGCTCTTAATCCATTTAACATTTTTATTGATACTACATAATACTAAAAATACAGAAGGTGTATGCTGCTAGCCCAACTGTTATACAATTCTTCCAAATATGTACTATATCACTAGTATTATGCTTATATATCTAGCTTGTAATCTTATCAGGAGAAAGAAGTGAGGTTGGTTTGACAAGGCTTATTTTCCATAGTCGTCTTGCCTGGCATTAATCAGGTTGCACGTGAAGGGTGTGCTTTTCAATGTGTCTGTGAGAAATGAACTTTTTCCCATGTGTAGCCATCTGTAGAAGTAAAAAGGAGCTTGTGGTGGCAGTGATATATCTATAAAGCTATTCAGATGATAAAAAACATGAAACAATTTTTAATGACAACATCACTGAATGTCTCCTTGAAATCTAATGATTGGGTGGAAGACTTATAACCTTATGATTTGTAACTTTTTTTTTCTTGTGGAATGAAACACTGAGTGTCTTTTTCCTCTGTTAAAACATATATCCAGCATTACTGACAGCATTCATGCATATAGTGCCTGCAGCTCTCGTTTTGGTGTATGAGTCAAACTTTTTTTTGAAATGCTACAGTTCTTCCCTAGTTCTACATGCAATGGTGGAAAGGCTCAAATGAACACAATATTTCAGTGCTATAAAATATGTATCTACCTTCAGTAATTGTATTACACATTTGGTTTTGAATCCATTTTTCTGCTGAAATAACAGTAGGCAAAATCCTCATTAAAGTAAGCGAGTTGGAGAGGAGAATTCAGTTTGCTACGCTGATGAATCAGGACCCATTTAATTCAGATACCTGCTTATGCAGCTGTTTCTTTAGCTTGTCATTTTCTGCTTGAGATTTTACAAGAGCTTTCCTTGCAGATGTGAGCTGACCCTGCAATGAAGTCACCTCTTGTTCCGACATCATCTTTGCATTAAGACACTCTTTTTTGTTTTGAAGAGCTTCCTGTAAACAGAAAGTACATGACAGGAACAGTTACAAGAGCAGTGATTTTCTCTTTTGCGTACTGGTAGATTTCTTACAAAGTAATCTCAAAGAGATTTTTAGTAAATTAGTATTAAATTGTTCATATTTTCTTCTACCAAGGGCTGATTTTTAAAAATAATCTTTCATACAGCACTACTGCCTGTCTTTACTTGTATTCACAAATCACCGATTCAAGCTCTTGTATGTTCAGAAGCTCAGAGCAAAATTTGATTTTCCTTGTGCATTAGAAAGACCTGTCCATCTACTAATCTGTTATGTCAGGTACATATTTAATAGCCCGTCCTCCACTTTCCTGCCCTGGCAAGAGCCAGGTTCAGGAGCCTCTGCACTTGGAGCAGAACACAAATTCTTAGATCTGCAGAATCACTGCAGAATCAGACACAAGAAAGCTCTGTCTGGAGACGAGCTACTTTGTCATTTTAAAAAGATAAACTTCGCCATCTATTTTTCTCAGTTTCAGATTTGGCTCTTATTTAAATCTACAAGTTTGCAATTATTCAATCCATCTTTGACTGATCCACATTTAATATAAATTAATAAATCATTCTAACAATTCAGCATCACTGTGATGTAGCTGAACTGAATGTATGCACATCCAGTTTTATTTGGCTTTAAAATTAACAAGCACAGAAAAACCACTTTGCTTTCACTCTTTATAAGTTAACAAATATGATCCTCTCTGCCCTCCCTTTGCTTGACATGGGTGGCTAATTAACCTACATAGCAATCAATAACCTGTTTGTTCCATTTTAATCAGCCTCATTTAAAGCAGCGAGGCACTCTTCTCTCCATCCATCTTCACTTTAGTTTAATTCTGCCATTTTTGTGCTTCATCTCGTATTTCTGTAATTAAATTTATAAAGCTCATGCTGTGTTCTGCTTTGTTTAAGCAGATACCAATTTCAAAAAGAAAACAATAAACAAAAAAACCTCAGCCATCTCCCAAGCAATCGGCCTCATTCATTTTCACTTTGTGTCTGCTTGTCTTCTTTTTCACATGATTTCATCAGTTTTGAAACAGCTTATTTTGATAAAGTGTCATAGTTACTCTTCTGAGTCAACAGTAGAATTAGGAATACTGTAGGCTGCTCATCCTTCCTAGATTCTGTCTTGAAAAAGCATCGGTGATTTGTTTCACGATCTTCACAGCTGAAGACCACTCTTACACCCACAACTTAGAGGGGGAAAAAGAAATCAGCGTTTATACCTAAAATCTTCAGTTAGCACCAGAGCATATAAACTCACTGAATAATAATGAGTCTGACTAATCCGACTATTAACTTAGTAGACAATTTGACACAAAAGAAAACCAGACGAAACGACAGGAAGTATAACCTTCTCAGCATATCTCAGCTTTGCAGAGAGCTGTGCCTTCTGAGTGGTGTGTTTCCAGCAGCTCAGAGCCCTCAGCTTGCACACCAGCTTGCTTAGGCTGATATTTTCATCCCTCAAGAGCTGCAGCTGCTCCTGCTAAAGAAGACATCGGTAAGTGCAGACACCCACAAAGATCACATTCTCCAATAGATACATGTGGTTTTGAAGTAAATACAATTGTGAAAGCATGCGACTATTTGTATTTCACTTTAATTCTCAAGTGTTCAAACTTTGCTGTTTGAAACAATGCAGTCTTTGGCAATAAACTTCTATTACTTCTATTCATGTCTCCAGGGAAACAGGAAATGTGAACATTGCCCAGAAACTGAGGAACAAATGGAAGAAAAATAATCAAAAATAACAAGCAGGTATGCCGCTCAGAAATGAAGCACTGTTAATGATGATAAACACTGTAATTAAGCCACATGGAGATTCTGGTTCATGCAGTAGCGGTAGCCTGGTTCACCCTAACAGTGCCTTATTAAGAACAGAATTAGGGGATTCATGAGAAGTATAGTCATTGGGTTTTGTTTTCTTTGTCTGAAATAGCAGACTTCACTACACAAAAACCATAGAAACAAGGGTTGCAGAGGACCTCTGGAGGGCCAGGCCCCAGGACACCTGGTTGAACCTCCCGCTGAAAGCAGGACTGCTGACAACACTAAGCCACATCCACTACGGTCTTGTCTAACCACATCCTGAACTGCAGAGGTGGAGCTCCCACAGGCTCCCCATACTGCTACACCAGCCTCCTAGTAAAGGAGGTTTCCTGCCGTCTGCCATGAACCTCCCTCACCACAGCCAGTGGCTGCAGCCCCTTGTTTACCATCTGCCACTGCCCAGAGTTTGGCTCCACTGTGTTTGTGGTTTCCTGTAGCTGAAGATCACCTCTTCCAACTGTCCAAACCAGATCGGCTCCCTTAACTTCTCCTTGGAGGCAATGTGCTCCACATCATGCCACTGGCCATTCTGGCAGCCACCTGCTAGACTCTTTAGTTTCTCAAACATCCCCCTCCTACCACCGGGCCCCTCTGAAGGGCTGTGTGCCAGGTGCCCCCTCATCAGTGCTGGGTAGAATAACAACACCCAGCTGTCTTCTGGCCACTCTCGATGTACCTGTACCAATGCTTGAGGCTGTGCATCTCCTTTGCAGTTTTTCTTGCAAGGCTTTTGTAAACCCAGTCCTCACATTTTTCAAGCTGACTCTGCACTGAAGCTCTACCATCTAGTGTCCACTCACTTCTTATCCTGTGTGTCTCATATTAGTCTTAGCTGCAGCTGGGTTTTGGCCTTCCTCATTTCATCACTATAGGTCTGAACTCTGAGATTTTGCCTTTGTTGCCTGTTCATGCTTTCACTACTTGCCGTTATTTCTTTTTGCATTTCAGTCCTTTAAGAAAATCCTTGCAAAGTCAAGTAAGGCCAACTTTCTGTAAATCTCCCTGGTCCACCTGCAAAACAGGGCAGTTGATTTTGAAATCTTTAAAGTTTTCTTTAAAAATCAACCAGCTTTCCTAGGCACCTTTTCCCCTCATGGCAGTTTCCCAGCGGTTCTGCTTGGCAATCCCCTGAAAACGTCCCAGTCAGCGCTCTTGAAATTCCAAGTCCTAGTTCTCCAGCGTGATCTTATAATCTTCCTCCTGATCCTGAAATTATTTCATAGTCACTGTAGCCTCAGATTATACCTATACTTACCACCAGATCTTCCCTGTTTGTGAGCAGCAGAAATACGGATTTACCCTGGCTAGCTCTCTAGCATTTGCATTTAGGATATTATTACTAATGCAGTCTAGGAACTGCCTGTGCTTTTGCAATGCTTTGTTCCACTTCCAGTGGACTTCCAGATGGATAAAACCTTCAGGAAGACCAAGGTTTCAAGTCAAAAACATTCTTCTTAGCTCTTGGTAGACAGCACAACCAATTTCTCCTCTTGACCAGGCAGTCTACAGCAGATTCCTGTCACAGTCATTAATCATTACCAGTATTCCTCCTTTCTGTAACCTTGACTTGTAGAATTTCAGTAGTATGTCTCCATACTCATACAAGGTCTCAGTCCAGGGAATGAGCTCCTCACACTGAGTGTAATTCTTGCCTGCTGATCCTTAATACATCCTGTAGCCATCCATGCCCATGCTCCAGCTGTGTGCACCAACTCACCAAGTTTCTGTGACCCTGCCCATACCATAGACATTTGTCCGCATGTGAGCTCCCAGCTCTCCTCGTTCACTGCTTCTGCACCAAATACTTTCCATATGGGAATGTGGAAGTCTCCCTGCAGTATTCTCAGACATGGACTTCTTCCATTTCCACTAGTTCCTCATTTACTTCTGAGCATCCCTATTCCCCAGGTTCAGAGGGAGGCTGAAAGCTCTTCTCACCAGGTTGGTATTTATATCCTGCTTTACAAGTTTCTCTGCTTAAAGAGATCTGCAGCACGTTTGCTTTAGACAGAAGTATTTAGCATGATCCATTTGATCTAATTTGTATTCACTGACTGACTACCATAGTTTCAGTCCAAATTGAACTTTGCTGAGGAGAGATATGTTTGACCCTAAAAGGGATTGATTTGGAAATTTTATTTGGGAAATTACTTTTCAGGCTTTAGTTTGTAACTCCCAGAATATCAGTTTTGGGAGAACTTTCTCAAAAAAAATTTGAATATATATTTGATTTTAAGTAACCTCTAATGGAAAAAAGGATTTTGTTCCCACTTTTTATGTGAACAGCTTGCACAATAGTAAGATAAAACTTCTATCAACACATTTATCTGGCTCACTGTAGCTTCCTTTTCTCTTTTCCCCCTTCAAAACAGAGACAATGACAACAGATGACAAAAACAGTCTGACATATGATTGAATACGAGTTCACATTTGTACTTGCTCAGATCTAAGTTCAACCTCTGATGTTCACCTATATAGAAAGTATGGTATTAGTTTCACTTACGACAGACAAAGCAGAGATCAAACTCAGTTCAAATACATGCAGTTACTCAGGATTCAACTCCTGCCTGTAGTCTAAAATTTCTGTATTTGGAGTACAAACACACGGTCAAAGATGATTGATAACATCCCGACAAATTAGTAGCTGCTAAAAGAGTATAGTACTGGGCCATCTCCATGCTCTTCACCCAACTGATGTCCAGGAGAGAATGCAGTAACTTAAGCCATCCTGAGAAAGTTTAGTCAAGATACTATCCCTGTGTTCATTTACTGACAGGCATATGTGTTACCTTACTTTAGACAAGTGTTCTTCCAAGTCATCTTTAGTTTCAGGGGAGCCAAACTTTTTCTTCAGATCAATCATATTGTCAACTCCTTTCCTTCTCACTTCACTGATTATTTCAAGCACTCGTTGCTCAATGCTAAGTCGATAGACATCCAACTTTCCCTGCAATTACAAACAGAACCCATTAGAGACTAAATGCGCACATATGGGAAAGCAATATTCAGAAGATTTCAGAAGTCTCTCAGCTACAACCAGATGGTCTTTCTTGGTAATTATTTTCCTAGCATCAATGTATCCGAAAGACAGAGCAATACTCTTCTTACATCCAGACATTGCAAGGAGTGGAGTTTCCATTGTATTGTTAGACAATTTATTGGCAAGCCTGGGAGGTACGCATTCAATGGAAGCAGTTGCACTGTGGTGATAAAGCAGACATTCTGGTGAGAAATGGACTAACCCTCAGTATTCCTCAAGTCACCAGTGTCCTGACCACAGACACTGATGGGCTTCTGGGCCATGAATCAAAATCCTGGGGATCTGATACAGGCAGGTGCTCGATAATACACTGTTATAATCTGGCAGTTTCTACAGGCTAGACTGGGGTATCTTTATTTTTGTAAGTAACGACATATGATATTGCCAGGAAGAAACTTGAACTACCTGTGGGTTACTTGAAAAACAAAGGCATCATTAGAGTGAGCAATACTGTTACACACTGGGCATAAAGTTTTCAAGAAAAATAATGTGGAACATTACAAACTGAAGTACTATATCCAAAAAGTTCCTTCCACGGTAACTAAAAAGAGCTTTCATCACTCTCTCTAATGTGGTACCTGTTCCATCGAGACTATGCCTCCTATCTTGGAATAGGTACAAAATTTTTCTTACCAGACATTTTTACAAGATGCTTCTAAGCTATACAGCAGGAGATAACTGATTCAACCACTCATCCACCTGGCACACCACAGCAATTTATTCCTTTGAGTGCTACACATCTTGGCAAATTGTCAGCAGTGCAAAAAAGATTGATTGTGTACCCCTCTTATTCTGTACCTACTTTTAGATGGACACAGGTCCCAAATAGGTTCTGCACTAATGATTCATATTCATCCTGTACTTCTTTTCTAATCTTCTCTTTGAGACCAGCATTTTCATCCTCTAAGTCAGCGAGCTGGGCTCTGAGAGCAGTTATTTCCATAATCATCTCATGACTCAGCCCTGCAATCTATCACAGCAGAGAAAGTGAATGAGCAAAGCTAGAGATGAACAAATGCCATAGCCTAGGAGTAAACGATTCAGAGATCTGAATATGGTCTGTGGTATAGAATGAAGTATCCAAATGATACTAGTGACTAGGTGATAACCTATAATCCAGTGGGTGACTGAAACCCATTGATGCCGTGGAATAATCTATTATGTACATCTCTGTTGGTTGAGTTCTTCTGTTGGAAGAATTGTGACTGTTCAAGACCAATATTTCAAGGGGGCAAATGTATGAGTTTCATACATAACCTCTAAAAAATCTGTTTGTGGTAATCAGGAAAGAAAGATGTCTTTAGTAGCAGGTATAAGAACTGATAGGGGGAAATGTGAGTGCAGGAAAGAGGAGCAGGATTACAGATTAGAGAGCAGGATTAGGGAGCAGGATTTGGGACTCTGATTTTGGGAGAAAGCTCCTGTGCAGAGCACTGCTCTGCAGGTGAGCCTGGCCTCCTGTAGATAATATCCTCTGCCTCCCAAGGGAAAGCCAGGAAAACTGCGGCCAGGCTTCATTTAGTAAGTAAGCTGTGAGGTAATGCACTTATCGGAGCAAACGTGCCGTCTGCTGATAAGCTTGTACATACAGAACATTTAAAATGTGATAAAAACAATTATATGTTCCATTTGTTGACATTTGACAATTAACATAGTCTCAGAAAGGGCATGCAGGTGAAAACAAATACGAGGGTGCATGGGAGAACTTAAATAGATTTAAATGACAGAATTAAAATTTCACGTGAGTGGGTCATAGCTATATGTAAATATTTGTTCATTCCCATACCACTGAACTGCATTTACAATCAAATGAGCACAGTGGAGGAAAGCTAAAAACATTCTTAGCATATTATATTATGAAGATAACAAATAGGCACTGTTAGCAACAGCCAACAACACCGTCTGCTTTTAAGGTTGCCTGGCACCTCTGCATGCCAGATTTAAGTAATGAGTGCTAATAACTTCGCTTTCTCACTGAAATGTTCTGTGTCAATTTCTTTTTGTCTTACAGCAGGCATTACTTAGAGATGTCTGAAAATGAATGTTGAAGAAAATAGATTTATTCTGACCCTGCTGAAAAATTTTTTGTGCAGAGCAGCACTGGTTTTCCTGTTTTGGATGTGCTGGTTTGGTTGGGGTTTTTTTTTGTAAAATCAGTGAGAAGTCAGTCAAATCCTGAGTTCATAGGGGGAAAAAATAAAACAAAATGAAACATTTTTTTTTAAAAAAAAAAGCCCACATGGTTATTTTCTGTTCCCTAGAATTATTTTTAGCTTTGAAACAGTCTACCATTCCATTATGACTGATTATGGCTGAACCTTTCTCATGATTTCTATAACCTGTACTGTGCTGTCTGAACGTGTTCTCTTCAGACTTGCAGTAGCCCCTTAATTGCTGCAGGCCTCTGAGAAGGCAAACAGAACTGGCAGAAGGACACCTCTTCTGAGGTTGAAGCAGAGTGCAGAAACAGTAGGCAGCTGCACAGAGTGGCCAGTGTCAAGGGATGAGCTGTCTTGTCCTCAGAGGAAGTGGTAGATGAGAGAGGGATTTGGTGGTGATGGGCTGGCAAAGGGGAGGGGAGGATAGACTCCAGTGCCCACAGGCTCCTGGAAAATCCTACTGACTCTTCCCATATCTTTCCACCCAGATCAAACCTCACACATTTCCCATCTTCTCTCTCACCCCAGCCTCCCCAGACATGCAGACAGGACAGTGAAATCAGGGAAGAAGACAGGTTGCTGACAAAATACAGTACAGAAAAGGATATGGGGGTAAAAACAAAACAAAACAAAAAACAAACAAACAAACAAAAAAACTGGAAAGAGCCTGAGAACATGGGTCAAGAAATGGCTAAGAAGCCCAGGGAAGAAGAAATGAAATCTAGTCAGCAATGAGGACTGATGAGAATCCAGGAATCCAAAGTGCAGGTATTCCAACACTGCTGTGCAAGAGTCTCTGACACCCAGGCAGTCTTCTCTGTACTGTAGAAGTTGATGGATCCAGGCCTCCAACTCAGGTTATAGATTATATGGATATCACATGATGCCACAAGACGGCATTTCGGATTTATTGGCTGGATTTACTTCTAAAAAATTCCACCCCCAAACACCATATACTAAAAATCCACAGCTGAATCTGCAAAGTCAACTTGAGAGCAGTTGTATATGGAACCATGCTGCAGCCTACCTGCCACCTACACTGCAGCATAGCCTACATGCCTGACCCACTTCTATTTGTATCTCATTCAACGCATATGATTGAATTGCACCAGGAAATGTCTTGTGTAGGAAGAGAGGCCCATCAGTGGAAGTTTAAGTTAAAAGGCTACAAGCATATAATCAATTTTAAACATAAAGCAGAGAACAGCAGGGTATTTTTTACTACCTTTGCCTTCAGGTCACCTTTATTTCGCAGGCCCTCTTACCTTTCTTCTCAAAGACTGTCACCATGTGTTTGCACAATGATACTCTGTCCCAAATGGGACCACTGAGCGGAACCTATCAAACAGACCATACTCGCCTACCTGCGTGAGAGCCATATCACTTTGGTTGCCATCATCTTCCACTGCGTGCAGCTCCTGAAATGAAGCACAGAGGGACACGGTGACTATGTCTGTACAACAGCCCAACTCCGCTTCAGCAAATTCTCAGCTTGACAGATCGACTTCCATTTTTATTTAGCAACTGCCTCCCACCCAGAGAAACCTTCTCCAGTTCTCAGAAGAGTAGAATCAATGCTCTGAGCATACTTGTTCTTTTTGGTACAGTAGACGGTGCAGCTGCTGGAGGATATTTTCATAAAACATGGAGTAGGTCTCAAAGTTGCTGCGTTCTCTGGCCATAATGTCACAGCCCAGTACAGTAAGACACTGCTGTAAATGGCTTTTTTTTAAAGTAACCTAGGAAAACAACACAGGAAATCTTACAGATTGCCTGAATCACAAGCTTTTATATATATGTCAAAATGAAATATGGTCACTTATTGTAAATTAAATGCTTCTGTGGTATCAAAATGAAGCAAAAAAAAAATTATTCAATGTAGATGTTTTTACTCAATCTACAGTTTCACTGATCTACTGGAAAACAAATGGGTCAGGTTTTTGACTGGTTCTACCTGCAACTATATTATGTATTTAATTTCCATCTGAAGCTCAAAGAGAATTTTCAGTTGAAAAATGAATTTACCAGCTCAGGGGCCCCATCATCCCTTCTCTCAGAAAACCCCATGAGTTGTGATTTTTAACCTGAAATGGTCATATTATCATAAATATTTTCTTGAAATTTCACTGCAAAAATACCCTAGAACTGCTTCCCAACATCACACTGGGACCTGTGATTTAGCACTGACTAGGGAAGAAGAGTTTCTGCTGCTGAATCTATGCATAAAGCTCTGCAATCCTGCACTGCGGTTGCATATCAGCCTCCAGCCCTAACTCATCCTCACATTATTATAGTCCCGAGATCTGAAATAAACCTGTCACAAGGCAGCAGGGCAGTACACGAGCTTGCTGCCAACACTGCTATTACAAAAGAGCATAAGCAGAATATGAGCTCAAAAGCTTAAGAAACGCGTTTCTCTTTTAGGTCACTGATTGACAAGAGCTTTAATAAACAAAAGCTGTAAACATCATAATTTAATTGTTACTCAGTAAATGCAGAGTATGTACCTCTGTATCTGATTCTCCATAGTTTTCCATCAGCCTTTGAACAAATGTTTCAACTATCTGTGGTCGTACAACAGAGAAATTTTCTTGCATTACTTTGTGTTTCCAGAGCTCTGCAGGAATAGAGGCGGGAAAGTAAAAATGATGAATCAGTGGGTATCACTGTCACAAAATATTGATCCTTCAGTGATCCCTGGGATTTGATACTGGGTACACTGTACAGCTTAGGTTTTCTCAGCTTTCCTAAAATGTTTACAACAAGAAGCAAATTTCATTGCAGAGGCTGTGCTGAGCTGCATTGTCAAATGTGTTCTGGTATCAAAGCCAAAATACTATTTCATTATGGACCAGTTCTGTCAATAATGACCTGGCCCACAGCTCTGCATAGGAGTTTTCTGTAAATACTGAGAAAAGAACATGGATTTTGTGTGAAACTGGACATTTCTGTAGAGTAATTATGGCTACCTGCAACCTCAACCGGTAGTTGGGCATAATTTTTGACCCTTTTATTTCCACATTTTCTTTGTTTTACTATACTTGCCTGTGAATACCCATGATATAACAGTACAAAGCAGACTCATAACATGCTAAAAGTCTGGCATTTAAATTGCACTGCTATGCCTAAAATATCAATGCTATTAAAGAAAAAGGGATATCTTTCCAGTCTGTTTCAAGCTGCCCACAAACTCCAGAATAATTAGTGTTCAGTGTTTTTTGCAACATTGTCTTTGCAATGATTATGGCAGAACATTCATGTTATAATGAGGAAGTGAAATCTTCTGTTTCGGGAATCTGAATCTGGCACCATTTTCCATCAGTGACACCGTCCCCATGGCTCAGCTGATCACTGGTCTCTGCATGGGGATGCAGGGAGCTGAGACCAAACCTCCTCTCCTATCCACACACAGGACCACTTTGCTTCTGTATGCACCGGGGCTGCTTTTCCACACTAAGTCTGTGGTCCCCACGTTCCCCAGCAAGTGTGTTTTAATTCTTCTTACCAGTGGGGAGGCTGCTCTCTTGTCTGGCTCTTTCAGATATCACTAGAGTCATCTCCTGCTTAATCTTCTTCTGCACATCATGGATCATGTGGATTTCCAGGCTTTCCAGAAGCTTTTGAAGCTGGAATCAGGTTTCATAGAATACAGAATCATTAAGGTTGGAAAAGACCTCTAAGATTATCGAGTCCAACCACCAATCCATCCCCACTGACCATGACCCTCAGTGTCACATTTACATGTGTCTTAGACACCACCAGGGATGGTGACTCCATCACCTCCCTGGGCAGCCTGTGCCTCACCACTCTTTCTGAGAAGAGATTTTTCCTAATATCCAACCTGAAATGGTTTAATACTTAGCTCACACTAGATCTCTTTATAAATCCTCTTGCCAACTATCAAAAGCTACCAGAATAAGCCAAAGCAAATCTACTCTTTCCATTCTTTCCTAAAATACAGTAGTTTCAGGTACAGTACTGAAGTTAATATCATTTCGGGGTGACTATATGCCTAGGTCTGCGTTACACATGCTTTGGACCGAGGCAGGTTCTCCTGCTGCTGTGGGCTGCCCCGGGGCTCACATTGCTCAAATTGCTCCACCAAGTGAAGGTGCTGCTGTGGACCATACCGTGACATCCACATCTTCCAGACACCCCCATAATAGCCTCCATGGTACCCACTGGACTGTAGTGCACCCATTAGTAATTCTTCCCTTACCTGATACACTTTCATTTCAATTTCTGATACTCCTCTTGGGGGAAGTACATGCTGAGTGCTTGTGAAAGGCTCTCTGAAGTCCTCCTCAATGCCCATTTGTCTGGCTATGGCTTTCATGGCTGGGCGCAGAATTTCTGTGCTAGAATCACCAAGACATGGGTATTTCTCACACTTTCTTTCTCAAAATTACTGTGTTTACATGCACAATCTTTGACCTAAGCTTTGCTCTTCCTTCCCTGGCCCCTTTTCCTAACCCAGGCAAAATATTCATTAGTCCTACTCAACATCCAAGAAGGGCAAGATAATCTCTTTTTTGTGAATCCTGACTTATTACATAGTTCAGCAATCTCTCCAGGTTTATAATAACGCTAAAAGAAAAGTGAGGGGAAGAAAGAGAGAGTCAATCACATAAAGCAGGGAAATCTGGTCACCAGTAAGTACATGGCTATCACTGTCAGCGAAGCAGAACAAAAAACTCCCCCCACCTCCTCTGCCTGCAGTCCTTCATTCCCGGTCATGGATTTGCTAAGTGCTTCTGAGTGCTGAGTGCCAGTGCCAATGCACCCTTTGCTCTGAGAAGTACAGGAGCCATTAGCAAGGCATATATACCTCGTTAGATTTTATTGCTTTAATCACACTGCCTTTTAAACCCTTGATGGCAGGACTCACAAAGGTTAGCACAGCGCTGAGGGAGAGGGAAGCAGGAAGCTCTCATCCATGCAAGGAGAGGAAAACACAGAGGGATTTTGGTGTACAGCATGTGCTTTAAAATAGTCCTATCCTCACTGCGGGGAGATCACTTGCTAGGAAAGACCTGCTACAGTGGCTGCTACTGCAGAAACTCCTCCATGCATTTCTTCCTCCATGCTCCCCTACATGACAGCTGTTTTTCAGCATCTGCACAGATTTCACTCTTACTGTGTCATCTTACACTTTCACTTTCTTTTGTGTGGTTTCTGGGTACAAAGTTTTTTAAAAAGCAGTGTTCCATTTTCTACTCCCAGAAGGGCCTCTCATGGAAATCATCCAGTTTTCTATTCTTGACTACTCTGAGTTGAGCCAAGTAGGGGGGTTTGGAAGAATTCTGCTATAATTCATTTAACAGGCTTCCCAATTTTCCATTTATTAAAGCACTGAATTTAACACCGTTTATGAGGCCTGAAATTCAGAGACAGGTCGCACAACGGAGAAGAATGCACTTGGAAAACATCAGCAGAAAACTATCTGAATAGACATAGAAAGAGGGAGAAAAAAACAACTATACTGAGACAAAGGAAAGAAAGGTAGCTCTCAAGCCTCTAGAGAAAAGCAAAAGCACTAGATTAACCAGGAGCAAAAATAAAGATAGAAATTTCAAAAAACGCTACTGAAAGAGAGTGACAGGAGGAAAATGGGTGGAGAAGTCAGAGGTTTCTCTCTTTTATCATCTTTCGGTCACTGTGGAATACTGCATCCATGGTAACTTACGCATATTGCTCACAAAACTCTTTGTAGAGAGGAACTGTATTGATATCCTCAGTCCTCAGCTTGAGCTGGCCCCATTCTGCCTTTAATATTTCCAGTTGTTTCCACAGCACCAGAAAAGACTTTAACAAGTTACATGATGTAACTGGATCATGATGCCTCAGCAGAAGTTTGCATGTCTTTTTCCTGCTCTGCCACTGGTTAGCACTTGGGTCAATCATCTCTGCCAAGTTCTGCTGAAAGTTACACGGAAATCTTTTGCCTCAGAAAGCTATGGTATGCTTTTCACGTGCCCTTCTTTGCTTAATAGCGTCTCATGCAATGTAGAGTGGAATGAGATATGTAACACACTCTTCAATATACAAAACTTGCAGCTAGTCTATACACCAGTGTCCTCCAGAGCACACTATAGGATAAAATGGGGATAGTTTTGATTGCAATTAGTACTCGCATACAACAGAGATGGAATAAAATTGCACAGAAGTTAAATCCTTTGTTTATTGCTGTTTTCTTCAAGTGAATATCTTCAACAGCAACACTGCATCATCTCTAACTAAAAGTACAACTACGGAAATCAAACTCTCAGCTCAGATCTTCAGGAAGCAAACCTTAAAATAACTAGATTTGTCCTCTTCACCTATTTTACCATAGAACTGATTAACTGATTAACAGATTAACTGATTAATCTGTTTTCCATCACAAAGCAGTTTGAATCTCTCCGCACTCCTTGAAAAAAAATCTTTGCTCAGGTTCTGGCAGGTGCCCCCAGCAGCCATCCCTCACATACATGTCCACCATACCTTGACTAGCTCTTCTTTTTTAGACAGTGGCCAGGCTGCTTCTGTCTGCTTGGCAATGAGTAGCTCTTTCTAAAGAACAAGTTGGACTTTCTGTGGGCTGTGGGGAGAAGTCATGGCTTTCTCCAGAATTCTGATGATAGCATCAGGCCCTCAAGGGGAATCTCTCACAGTGCTTCTCTCATGAACACTCAGGGTTTGTAGGAGACAATGCTGTTCTTTTGGCCTCTTACCAGATGGTCAGGACTAGGTAAGGTTATTACAGCATACCTCAGTTCTGGGTCTCTTATGTTCACAGAGATTTGCTTGCGAAACCTAGAGGAAGGCCTAGACAGAAGGTGTATGATGCCATACAAACTGAATTGCCAGAGGTACCTGCTTACTGTTAGCTAATGAGGCTTGACAATGAGCATGATGTTCCACAGCAGAGTCACTGTGGTTCTGCAGGACATCTTCCATGAGAAACTGCATGGCAGCTAGCTCCCCATGAGCGACTCTCCGGTCTGCATCACTCAAGTTGCACAGGCATAACTAGAGAGGAAGAGAGAGGCTGTAAAGGTTTATTGCTCAGAGCCCAACAGTAGCAAATCTCAGCTGTTGTGATCATGGATGGTTTTTCCGTGTGTGTTATAAGCCCAAATGAAGTTACAGCTTTTAGCACCGTGGTCCTAAAACATACACGCATTAAAATTATTTGATTCTCTAGTTCTAGCATAGCAGGAACATGACAATTAGAGGTTCATTATCAACATAAAATGCTCTGCTCAAAGAAAGATCAAATAAAGTAAATGGTAGAATGGGCTTTTGGATAGAAAGGGTATGTTTTTTGTTCACTCCTATTCTTAAGAAATGAAGATGGGAAATGAGATAGTATTTGTTTTCCTCTTTCATCTTGTCTTTGTGTCTTTGGACATAAGCAAAAGGCTGCTGTCTCACAGTACCTGCATGTTGTAATTTAAATTAATTGTGTTATTGATAGTGACTGGAAACAATCCTCCATCCATTAGGAATGTCCTCCAAGGAAAATGCATGAGTGTCTAAAAGAGAAGAGATGACTGTTCATAAATAAGAACAACATTTAATTACTTATGAGAGTCCCATATAATATGATCAGGAAAAGGCAACTCAGAGACCAGGCTACTCGGTATGTGATACACTGCTTTCATTTTGAAATTAGGCCGTGTATTAGAAAGGAGAGAGGCATTTATTATTTCTCCTTGGGAAGGAAGCAATAAGAGTCATTCCAGAATACATTTCCTACCAGGATGGTGTTCTACTTCTGTCTTCACAGAATAGCTCCTAGTTCCCTACATAGTGACTGTCAATCATTTATTGTTGCTCATACTAATAGAGGCATCAGGACAAGGTTCCTTCTACATCTTATTCATCAATGACGCTGAGATTTTGCATGCAAGTACAAATCTTGTTTCTCCGTTATGCTTTGTTATATGTCACTGTCACCTAAATCAAGGCGAGGGTGGCGGAAGATTGTATTCCTGTAACTCACTGTTCAGGAGAGACATTTTTAAAGGTAAAACAATATTATCAAATAATGGAGAATTAGCAGGATGGGATGAAGATGAGGAAACATGAAGATAGCATGATAACCTAAAACTGCCTTTTACCTTGGAACATGCTAATATCACCAGCAAGACTCACCTTTACTTCCCTCAGCATTACACCAGCTGTTTTGCCAGTGTCATTCAAGGTGCTCCTTTAGCTCCTATATAGCTGATCTGGCACTGTGCAATTCTGCATGATGCTACAGCTAAGAAAGCAGCAGACTTAACTACTATATGTATAATCACAAGAGACATATTGGGCAATCAAAACCGCTGTCAGGTGATGAGAGAGCTCAAAAGGATCATTACCCAAAACAGAAAGTTAGAAACACCAGCAGAGTACAGATAGGCAAAACATTCAAACATACAGCATAGAGAATAATTGCATTTTGATGACACCAGTGTGATTATATTCCAGCTTAAATTTTTACAATTCACTTTTGTAGAGTGTTTTCTAGGACCCCAAATGACGAATCATGTTAGTAAGCCGTGATCATGGAAATTTTTTTAACTAGCTGTTAGGATCTTTGTACTGGGGTTGGGAAGAGTGAACACTTCAGCAGGAACTACAGAGGACTTTGTTCTCCAGGGAGCTCAGCACAAACAGAGGAAGAGTGTCTCTGCATGTATGCTTTACTCACCCTGCAGCTCTGAACATCCAGCAGCTGTGGGAGCCTCAGCTGTGCAGCAAACAGACTTGGAATCACAGACTTACTCAGTGGAGGCAGCGCATGGTATATTCTGTCTGTAATACTCCGGTAGGCTGAAATATTCCCAGAGGACAAAAATGTCTCCCTGTGAAGGAATCAAAATTTTTGTATTATAAAGAACTCAAATTGCTTAAAAAATTCTCAAAATGTTCTGCAACAGCATTCCCTACCTTCTCCTAATTGTAACCTGACATAATAGTGAGTGACACTGATAACTGCAGACTAAAACAAACAGACACCACCGTTAGTGATGTAAATGTATGTGTGAAAGCGCATCTGACTAGGGACACTTGCAGCAAAACATACGGTTATGGTCAGGTAGCTACAAGATACAGGAGCTCTGTTACCTATTCCTGACACTGGGATCATTTCTTCTACACAGTAGGATGATCACTAACACTTAAATTTTCAGAAGTGCCTATGACGCTCTGGAACCTGAATTACAGGCTACCCAGGGTCCAGGGCTGAGTTTAGCAACAACGCTCCCTGCTGATTTCCCATGAGATCAGGTCTCACACAGCAAGTGCTGGGCCATGCAGACACAGTACAGCCCAACTGAGCAGCAGGAACTGCCAAACCAGCAGAGTGCTGTTATACCACAGGTACATATTGCTTCTGGGGCCGAGCTCGCTCGTTATGTCTGTACTGCATTGCGCTGTGCAATCGTACCCATAAAGCTGTTATTTACTACACTTTATGCATCATGTAAATATGTCTTTCATCCAACCTTAGTCATGACTTTGGCATTTCATCGCAGCCCCTTTGGCATACTCAGTGCTCCTGTATTTCATTCACATGCCTTTAAAACAAAGAGCCCACAATAAACTGGTTCTTACCATAGGAGAAGCAATCGGCTTCAACTCCTTCTGTAGCTGTACACGCTCATTTGAGTAGTAACTCTAAGGAAAAGATCTGTTCTTTTATTTTTTTCACACACACAAGCATTCTTAAAAATACCATGCCGTTCTTATCAGCTGGAGACTAACAAAGGAGCCACAAGGACAAATAACAGCTTCTGGAATTAAGCCTAGCAAAGATGTTCGTAAGAGATTAAACGTGATGTATTGCCACACTGTATGCCCTGGTGTGAAGAAAATGGAAACTAATTGCACATACAGTGTGAACAACATGCTGTAGGGAACCTGCTTTAGCAGCGAGTTGAACAAGATGATCCCCAGAGGTCCCTTCCAATCCCTATGATCCTGTGTAATAAAGATGAAGAATAGGACACGCAGCATTTCTTTATACTTCCTAATAAAGCATGGTTTCTCATGTGAAGAAAAGTTTTCCCTCACCAATTGCCCTTACAGTATTTTAATCAGGAAAAAAACAGAAACAAAAGGACAAGAGTGTTTTATCTTCAAGTGAGTGCCCAGAAAAATCTTTAGTCTACAAATACATACAGCTACTGGGCAATTCCACTGGATAGCACAAGCAATACTGGGTAAGAGCAACGGTCCCTCCAGCCCAGAATCCTGTCTCCCAAAGTAAGTTCACGAGAAGGTTGCAAAAATCAAAACAAGCATATACTGCATTTCCCACAGATATTCTCCAAAAAATTGTAGCTCACACATTTCCTCAGCCAGAGGTGATTTCTTAATGTTTAATAGCCATTGGTAGATTTCTCCATGAGCCTGTGCAATCTCACTCTGAGTCCTATGAACTTTTACCATCATGTCCTGTAGCAAGAAATCCCACAGTCGAATTACAAGCCATGTGCAAGAGCTGTCTTTGCTCAGAAACAGCTATCTGTTGTTCACCCTTGATGCACCTTATGCTAGAGAAGACCATGAAACAATCCTTGTTCCTCATGTGCATTCGACTCACAGTTTTACAGAGCTCCACCTCAGTTGTCCTACTTATCACATGCAGTTCTTAGTCTTTGATCATCTGTGTGGCTCCTTGGGAGTCTTCCTCAGTTCTCTGTCCTTTCTGTTACAGGGCACCAGAACCACACAGCCTCATCAGCACTGATTTATTCAGCAATATAGTGGTGTTCTTATTTTCGCTCTCCATGTATTTCCTAAATTGAATCGATTTTTCTTTTTTTTTTTTTGTCGTTGTTATTGCGCTGAAATTCTGACAGGACTATCTATCACAGCTCTGAGATTTCATCACTCTGTGGTAATGGTCAAGTCAGAGACTGTCATTTACATTTTGGGATTGCATTTTTCCCCCCAGGTGCATCATTTTATGCTTAATGACACACTAAGCTCCATCTATTTTATTTTTGCAGTCACTTAGTTTTGTAAGGTCCTTCTCCAGTCAGCCCTTGCCCTGGGCAACCTGGAAATCTAGGTGTAATGTGCACACAGAATCACCTCAGCTACAGTTTTGAAGTCATCTCTGCCTGCACACCATAGCGTGCATATTTTTCTAACCATAGAATCTTCTGAGTTGGAAGGGACTCCTAAAGGCCATCTAGTCCAATTCCCCTGCAAAGAACAGGGACACCTACAGCTAGATCAGGGTGCTCAGTGACTCGTCCAGCCTGACCTTGAATGTCTTGAATGTCTCCAGGGATGGGACATCCTCCACCTCCTTGGGCAACTTGTTCCAGTGCCTCACCACTCTTACTGTAAAAAAACTTCTTCCGTATGTCCAATCTAAATCTTCTCTCTTTTAGTTTGAAATCATTTCTCCCTGTCCTGTAACCACACATTCTGCTAAAGAGACTGTCCCCTTCTTTCTTGTAGCTCCTCTTTAGATACTGAAAGGCCACTATCAGGTCTCCCTTGAGCCTTCTCTTCTCCAGGCTGAACAGCCCCAGCTCTCTCAGCCTGTCCTCATAGGAGAGCTGTTCCATCCCTTGGATCATTTTTATGGCCCTCCTCTGGACGTGCTTCAGCAGGTCTATGTCTCTCCTGTACTGAGGACTCCACATCTGGACACAGTACTCCAGGTGAGGTCTCACCACTGCAGAGCAGAGTAGAGGGGCAGGATCACCTCCCCCAGCCGGCTGGCTACACTTCTTTTGATGCAGCCCAGGATATGGTTGGATTTCTGGGCTGTGATGATACATTGCTGGCTCACGTCCAGCTTGCCATATGCCAGTACCCCAAAAGTCCATCCACAACTACATCCACAAGTCTATGGGTCCTGGTGAGATGTATCCCACAGTGCTGAGGAAGTTGGCTGATGTAGTTGCCAAGCCACTCTCAGTGATATTTGAAAAGTCAAGGGAATCAGGTGAAGTCCCTGGTGATTGGAAAAAAGGCAACATCACATCCATTTTTAAGAAGGGTAAAAAGGATGATCCCACGAACCATCAACCTGTCAGTCTCACCTCTGTGCCAGGAAAGATCATGACGCAGACCCTCCTGGAAGCGATGCTAGGGCACACGGAAGGTAGGGAGCTGATACAGGAGAATGAGCATGGCTTCACCAAGGGCAAATCCTGCTCGATCAACCTAGTGGCCTTCTACGATGATGTAACTGCATCAATGGACACGGGAAGAGCCACTGATGTCATCTATCTGGACTTCAGTAAGGCCTTTGACACAGTACCCTACAACATCCTTCTCTCTAAATGGGAAAGATGGATTTGATGGGTGGATTGTTCAATGGACAAAGAACTGGCTGCAGGATCGAGTTCAGAGTGTGGTAGTCAATGGCTCAATGTCTGGATGGAGATCAGTGATGACTGGTGTCCCACAGGGGTCAGTGCTGACATCAGCAGTGGGGTCCAGTGCACCCTCAGCAAGTTTGCAGATGACACCAAGCTGTGGGGTGCAGTTGACATGCCTGAGGGATGGGATGCCTTTCAGAGTGACCTAGACAGGCTTGAGCAGTGGTGTGTTTGAAACAAGAGTTATTATTTGTCTTAATGCCTCCAGCAAAATTGTTCCTAAAAATCATTACTGGGCTGTCCTGTACCATTTTATGTCTAGACCATCAGAGTTTACAGTCACTTTTATTTTCTTCTTTGGAATGAAACTTCAGTTTCTTTGAAGATGATTTTTTCTCGCTTTAATGATCTGTTTAATCTTGCAGTTTAGCAACGCCAGCATCCTCCTACTCTTTCTTAAGTCTTTCTTTCTTTACATGTGGTGCACATTTCTTGAGTGCCTCCAGTATGTCTGCAGAGTCTCCATGCCATCTGTAAGGATTTAACTCCCCCAGCTTATCCTTTATTTCTTCAGCAAGTACTCATTTTTTTTTGTAGTTTCCCTTTTTGAAGCTGATCTCAACTATGATGATATTTATTTGGCTTTCACTATTCCCTGAAGGATGCTTTTTGCAAACATACTCTTAGAGAACAGCTCTTTAACTGTAGCAACTTGAACTAGGTCGTGCATGTTACCCAAGACCAAGTCCAGGAGTTGTTTCCCTTCTGGGGGACTCCCTCACCTGGTTGTAGCTGCCAACACCCCTAACTTAGTAAACTATGAATCACAACATAAAGGTGCTGTAATGATCAGATAGTAGGACAGCTGTACTTGGATACAGTGTGTTGAGATCCCTCAGTGAAGCATGTAAGGACTCTCACTAATTTTGGTGAAAAGAACATTGCCAGGAAGTACATTTCTACCTTTACTTGAAGCGGATAGCAGGGACAACATTTAAATTAATTTATCCTACATTTTTTTTTCTTTCCTGTGAACAACAAAAAAGCATCTTTAATTTTAAAAAAAAAGTGCCATATCTATCCCTGGCAAGCTGGAATTCCTACCGTAGTCGGTGTCTGATTGCTGCATCAAACTGTAGAAACATTACGTCTCTGTGAGCAGCTAGCAGCTGGGCTACTTTGCTGGGATCCTGGGGATTCTGGAGGCTGTCAATCATTCTCTGTATCTCTTGAAGTTCAGTCCCTGGAGTCCAAGAGCAGTAGATTTATCAGATAAGGTGTCAGGAAAGGCACATAAAAATATCATAGTTCTGTAAATGCTTTTTCCATCCAGATATTTTGCACCCCATGACCTTCTGCTCTTTTCCTGCAGGCAGAAGATGAATGGACTTACATCCTCCGTAGCACTACAAAAACAGGCTTTAAAATAGAGATTATGGTGGGTGGAGAAATGTGAAGATGTAGTAAGGCCATGGAGGAAAAGGAATAGGAGGAAATGGCGTAGGAATTAAAAGTCACAATTATCTGAAACAGTTCTTTTATTATCTTTGCCCATTAAAAAGTCAATTATAAAATGCCAACAAGGCCAGTGGTATATTTCATCCTACTGGTTATCATATCAAGATTAAATTCATCAGCGGGAGCAGAATCAGATCCTAAGATGGCATTTTACATACTCCAAAGACCCAAATTAGTTGTTACTAGGTAAGGAACATCAGGGACAGCTTCTCCAACTACTCTCAATAAAACTTCATTGTAGTTCAATCCTGTAAGTTAATGCATATTTTTCTGCTGAGGTGCTGAAGTTTTGGATTCACTTTAAGCTTAACAAACTTCCCAAAGGAGCAGGCCATTATTCCCACTGGAGCACCCATTCTTACTTGCTCTAAGCCCAAAACATGAGCATGGTGCTGGACTGCCTCCGAGGGCACATCCACCACAAAAATGATTGAACGTCCAAGCAGTTGCTACAGAAACCCAATGTTCTTTCCATGAGGATACAGAAGCTGCCATCAATTAAGTAAGTTAAATGCTCTGATCTGGGAGAGAGGGAGAATATTCCTGAACAATAGCAACAAAAATATATATTTTGGCCAGGAGCAACATAGTTAAATTGTCTCTACAAAATCCAACCGTAGAGGCAGCAAAGTTCTGAGGACTCCACCACCTTATGTATTTTCTGTTTCAAAAGCAAAGTACACATTAGATATGTGAAATTCAAGTACCTTGCATACAATATTCCTCCTACATTTGGTTACGCGTTTTCTCATTGCTCACTGCACTCAGCCTTCTGTATTGTTTGAAAGCTCATTAAGCATGCTAATTTACATGAGCTTTCTCAGGCATACACAAACGAAGTTACTAATACTCAATGGTGCAATGAACACACACCACAGAACAGGCAGTGTTTTTTGTTAGAGAAAATAAGCCCACTTCAAAATCATTCACAAGCATGGTATTAAAATAAAAGCTATATAACAAGTGTTTACGATTCACTGAGTCCTTTCTTCCCTTCCAAAAAGAAATTTCAGGATGTATTCAGAACCGATAATAAAAATCTTGCTCACAAGAAAAAATACAAAAAAATGCGGAGGCGTTAAAAGACAAAGCAGGGCATTTACATATTTTTCTCAATTCTTGAATAATTTTGTATCTTTACCAAATTGTCATAATTAATTTTTCAACTTTAGAAAGATGCCAGGACAGAAGGGAAGCTCTGTAGGTGCAGGTTTTACTCTTGAGTTGTGTCTGACCAGTGCCAAATCTGCCGGCATATAAACGTGAGCATTCCTAGTGGCATGGCAGCAGCCCAGCCTGCAGCACATGCACACAAACAGAGCAGGAACTATACATAACATGTCATGTTGAGAAAATCCCGCTCAACGCACTGCAGGAATAATCCAAGGGCTGAAAAAACAAATGTCAAGAGCACTTCAACACCTGGGACAGGATTCTCTCCTGTAACTTCAGCAGCACGTTTATCAGACGTCAAGTTTAGTTGGGCTCCTGCAACATTAAGCGGAGGAATACAGGCAGCTGCAGGGAGGGCTTTATCCCATTCACTGTAAACACATCTTAGCTTGGGATGAGCAGCTGCTCTAAAGGTGTGCCCAGAGAGGGTATCCTGTGGTAGCAGAGGCACCCAGTGAGTAGTCAGACATCACAGCTACATACCCAGCCAGTAACGTGATGCTAGGCACATCCTACTCCTGCACTACCATTTAACATGAACTATTATTAGGTGATCTGGTACTGTTTCTGCACAAATTGATGTTTGTGCAGGATGACATACACCACATCTGTTTTAGCCTTTGGAAAGAGAATCAAGTAACAGATTTACTAATGGAACCAAAGCCAGCTTTTTTTTAATCTGCTGGTAAAGACAAAATCCCCACAAGCTGACCAGATGGCTTAACAGAAAATTGCAAGAGGGGGAAGAGCAATTTTTGGACCATATTTTCTGTTCCCTTCTGGAACAGAAGTCACAAACCTGGTAGGTATGCTGCTTTTCTGCAAGACTGCAGCAGATCTGTGCACAGACTTTAAGAATGACACTCCTTCATCAGAAAAGTGGAGCAGGAAGGGGAAAAAAATAGAATGGAATTTTGCCTTAAGTATTCTGTTAATACTAATCTCACACTCCCTTTGTCCCTTTCTCCCCATCAGCATTTCACTTCCATTTTGCAGATTTAAAGAAATCTACCTTGAACAAGCAGTACTGCTACTTACCAATCCTTCCAGTCCCTCCCCATTCTGGAGTCAGAGGCTCTGGGTTTAAGGCACAAAAAGAGCTTGGTGAATTTCCTAATTGAGCAAAAGCCAGGAGATAGGCAACGACATCATGAAATGCACCGACAATTTGTAGGCTCAGGCGGAGAGCTTTGAGAGCAGCCTTGCAACCAAGACACAAGCGCAAAGAAAAAGCCATTTAGATGATCGGACTTCAGAAAACACGTCAAAGTAGGAAATATTTTTGAGCAAGTGTGATTTTACTGTCAGCTGCATCACTTAGGCTGTGGCCCTAGTGATGGACACACTCAAAGAAAATAACTGTATCTTTGCTGAAAAATTGATTTTAACATCCCATCTGCTCTCCCACTGAGGGAAGAATGGGAGCACTAATGGATGCTGCTACTCATACATGTTTGTCCCCTGGCCACAACAGCTCTGTCACAAAGTGAGACCTCTCAGGATGGTCCCCAAGGCAAGGGTTTGTGACTGCAGTCCTAATTCCAGCTGGAAGCGCTGCTTGGCCTCCCAGCCCCAAAGACCAGCGTCAAGTGCAGGGTTTAATTTAGGCTCAGGGTAGCGCTCACATCTGTCAGTGTACCATCTGGTGTCACAGCCTCTGGTTTAGAAACTGCTACCCCAGTACCTCACAACAGTCCTTTTCACTGTTCATCTCTCCTCAAACAGCTTCCCTTTGCTGGAGGCAGAGAAGCTGGCATGAGGAAAATGCATGCAGTTTCCTTCCCTCACTGGAGTCTCCCCTGCAGCTCTTGCATGGCCATGGTCAGCCCAGGGACCACCTTCTCCCTGTCCTGTTTCCTCAGACTGAGAGAAGGTGGTAGAGAAAAGTGAAAGCACAGAAAGGTCATGATCTGCCACTTCCATGTATGTGGGGACAGGTATTAGAATTGCTCAGCTGGAAGGGACCCACAAAGACCACTCAGTCCAACTGCCTGACCACTCCAGGGCTAACCAAAAGTTACAACTCCAAATGTCTCTAGGGCACAGACAGGCACAGGGCATCACCCATCTCTCTAGGCAGCCTGTTCCAGTGTCTGACCACTCTCATGGTAAATAAATGTTTCCCAGTGCCCAGTCTGACCCTCTTCTGGGCCAGCCCTTCCCATCCTGCCATCGGTACCAGGGGGCAGAGCTCAGCACCTCCCTCTGCTTCCCTTCCTCAGAGAACTGCAGAGAGCAGTGAGGTTCCCTCTAGACCAAGAGGACAAAAGCTCTCTCCTTCCTGGCAGGCACTCATTAGCTCTCTTCATCACTGGCACATCCTAGCTGCAGGCAGATTAAAAACACTGACATATATTTCTAGATCTGCAGTGACAAGAAATATTGTGGTGCACGTGTAAAGATGTGAATGGTCTACCACCTAGAACAAAATCTCTTTTAGCATTAGCAAATACTGACCTTCTCTGGAAGCATTTTGAACATAATCAGGACTTCAGTAGGGTGAGGGATGAACCACAAGTTCAGGAAGGTGCATCCATCCGGAGACAGCAAATAGCGGGGCCGAGGATGGAAAGATCTGAGTGATTGCAAGAAGGGAGAGATGTTTAGCATTTTGAGACTCCATTTCTGCTTGACACTTCCCAGAAATATATATATTTTGGGTTTGACAAAGCCATTACTTGGACATAGGATTTGCCTCTAAGTTTTGGAGCAAGTGTGTTTTAGATTATTTAACTTCAATGTGTAAAATACCAGCTAAAGGTTGGAGCTAAAAAATCTGCTGAATTCAACAGAAGTTTTCTTTGGTTTTAGTTTTCAACCAAGCTCTAAGACGGCTCAGTTGAGAAATTCTACAGCAACACTTTTGAGTTAAGCTCAGTCACCTACTGTAATGGCCCTAGCGGTATCAAAACAGTGCTGATTACTGAAAATTAACAAAAGACCAGGCATGCAGAGATGCTCCACAACATGCTCTGGGAGGGACATCATCCCAGATGAGGGCCCAATGACAGCTCCTCCAAAGTCCTAGCTGCCCCATCCAAGGCACTGAGAAGCCCCAGTCTTCATAAATCCCAAGAGATGCGAAGGCATTCAGCACCTGTGAGAAGCAGGCACAGATTCTGAAGAACTGTCCCCTTGCTCCTTAATGCAAGAGGCAAAGTAGAAGAATAGAGTTGTTTTGTCTCTTTTCTCTGACTTTGTCCTCTTCAAAAGTAACAATAATTGATTTACCAGAGCCATGCCCCCTCCCACCATATCAGAAAAAAGTTAGTCCCCAAATGGTGACCAACACATCTAATTTAGAAAGCTGGGATGCGAGCTGCTCCAGTTAGGGCACTCAGAGCCTCTTACCCAGGAACTTACTTCTGCCGTGCAGAATTGGAGACAGGCAAGGCAAAGCAGCAGGCAGACATTAAGCATCTAGATAATTATTTTAAAATATAACGTGCAATTACTAGTAGGCAGCCAGCCTTTTTTTCCCCAGAAGATATTCAAATATATTTATTATAGAATAATGTATTCTCCTGTTTTTATATACAAGGTGTAATTTCTTGTCTTCACATACATTGAGGTACAATATGTAGCCAGTACATTCTGAAATGAGATATAAATTCAGTCTGGAAATTAAGCTCAGCTTGTTCTGAAGTGAGTTTCACAGGGTTTTAAATCTTGATATATATATTTCTTTCTTTTGTCTGCGAAAAGCAAAGCTGAACGCAAAAAAAATAGACCTTTGGTTTAGGTGAGATGGAGTAACGAAAGGTTAAATACCCTGTGTTGTAAGCACAGAAATTATGTTTGGGCAGGGTTTGTTGGACCAGCTGTCTCTCACTAATTTTTGCAAAAGAATGATAAGCACAAACTGCGCCTAAGGAAACTGTGCAAGCAGCACTTTTCAGAGTGAGAGCAGCACTCGCACTGTATATCTCTATTTCCTCAACCTGACATCACAGCCTGTAAACGACACCAGAAAAGAGAGCAAACACAGATGCAGAAGCACACACGCTGCCCAGCTGTGTTCTGTCTTTACAGACTTGGGGGGACAACGGCTGGAGTCTGTCACCACTGCCATGCTGCTCCACCACACTGTGCTAACAACATGGGCTTCTCTGCAACCATGGCTGCAATGGAGCCCAGCAGTGCGTGGCCCTGGCACCGTGCCTCTCCAGGAGGAAAATAAGGACAGCCCACAGCACCGACGTGAGCCCCAGTGCTGCCAATCCCAGCAACACTAGACTAGATATTAGGAAGAAATTCTGTACTGTGAGGGCGGTGAGACACTGGAGCAGGTTGCCCAGTGAGGTTGTGGATACCTCCTCCCTGGAAGCATTCAAGATCAGACTGGATGGGGCTGTGAGCAATGTGGCCCAGAGCGAGGTGTCCCTGCCTATAGCAGGGGGTTGGAACTAGATGATCTTAAAGGTCTCTTCCAACTCAAACCACCTCCAAAGAGAACATGACCTAATCCCAGATAGAGCCTAAAAAACAAACCCAAGATATGCTATATTTGGTCACACAGATCCTACAGCATACAAAAGTGTATGGCTAAGAACTCTGACCTAGTTTTTGGTTTTTTTTTTTATGCCAAATCTGGGAACAAAGAAACAGGCTGGAGGAAGGGAAGGACAGGATGGCACTGCCACACAAAAACCACAGCTCCATGTTTTCCTCTTTCTTCCTGCTTCTCACAATTACCTTTAGGACTGCACCTGCTGAGGGAATCTTTCATTACCTTCTGTAAGATAAGACTTGTGCTGCACCTGAGTGCTCCTGCCCTTTTCTCAGTACTGCTCATGCAGGGTTATCCTGGAGAGGGTGCGCACAGAGCAGGTGCCCACAGCCCCCTCTTCATCCCACTGCATCTGGGCTCTGCAATGGGAGATGGCTGAATCAGGAGGGTGAGGGGCTTCATCTGGCCAAATGCAAGTGATTTTCATCTGAGCACCCCCTCTTTACCATACAAGTTGCTGGAGAGAGCAAGAGGCATTGCTAGGATACAATTCATATGGATCTTAAACAGGTCAGATGGATGACTCATCCCCTAAAAGCACCTGTAGACAGTCTGGGGAGCCTTATCAAAAAGAGGCATCCCAAGTTAGGTGGGCTCTTCTGGAACATTTCCATTGACATTAATGAACTTCAGGCTTTTGGAAATATATAGATATGTAAAAAGCTTTTCACTGTAACTATTCCTACTCTCATTTCTTCTGCATCTTTTCCAGAATCTGCCCTTCCCTTTGTTCTTTATTCCATTATGTTTTTCTTTTTTTTTTCCCCCCTTCTTCACTCCACATCAGTCTGCCTCCACCACTGCACTGAACAACCTTCCCCTACACTGCATCCACATTTCTCCCACCCATCTGCTGCTCCTTCCCATTGGGAGGGACGAAGAACACACGACCTGCTCCAAGTGCCCGGCAGCCACAAATGCAGGCAGCAAGATTGCTTAGAAGAAAGTAAGTGAATTAACGTCCTGCTATAACCTTCTAAATGCAGGCAAAATGGAAGCTAAATTTCTGCTTTCATTGTAACTAATTTACAGTTGCTGTCTACATGGTGCTTCTTAGCCCCTGTTAAACAGCAACAGAAAATGAAACATTAACGGGTAGTAACTGATAAGGCAGGGATGAAAAAAGCACAGAAGGGCTGAGAGGGCAGGATCCACTTTTAATTAAAGCCTCTCCTGCAGTTCCCTGCAGCTCTTTAAGATGACTTTCTAGCACAAACACCCATTTCTGTGCTTCCCAGGACAGGGGGGAGGCCAAGCAGCTGCCAGGGGCACACTGCAGCCATCTCCACATCAGCTGCTTTCCAAGCACTATCCACTTCAACTTCCTCCATAAGTAAGGGTTTGTATTTCACTTGTGTTACAAGTTAAAATGCTTATATTGCACTTTGTGAAGAATGGTAGTAGTATAACCCTGTAAAGTATTCCAGTGCATTGAACCATTTACTTGTTGATAAAAAGTTACAAGATCAAGAAGCACAAGCCACTAAGTGATTAGAGTACATGATGTTGGATATTCCACCAGAGCCAATATTCCTCCAATTCTTCTCTGTTGCAGGATGGATACGCCTGAAATGCACCATAGCCTTCTTTGCTAGATGTCCCAGGTGTAGCAGGTAGTACAAAGATAACAGGAGTAATAGGTATTCTTAGACACTAAGGGTAAAGGCTGTAGATCTATAGGTTCTGCAGCCAAACTCAGCTCCTCTGAGCAAGTAAGTCATGTTTGATTTAGTCCTTGCTAATAAACTAGGTTAGCAAACAAAACAGCTGCCGTGACAAGGAACCTCTCTTGGTTCTAACTCCCAAAAGAGTTCAGAGAAGAAGTGCAACGATGAACTGTGCCACCCTGTCTGAATGCATGGGGTGTGGGGAGTAGCCTGAGCTTGGAACATGTCTACTAAAATAGTTTGCTCCTAGGATTACTGTTATGTCTTTGTACCATTTTCAGAGAAGGCTCTTTCTAAAACTAACTGTGTTTCAAATGGCCTACGTACAACTTCATATGTATGCAAAATACTGTTGAGCTTAAAAGCTTCTGAGGACATCTGAGATGGGAGTAACAAATGCAGTGCCTTAGACAATACTCAGTGAAGGTAGGTAAATAACGGAAACAAAAGACCCACATCTCAGGATTGTGGTAGGGCTACTCCTCAGCAATTAGAAACCTGGACTACCTAAGGTTGGTATATATCCAAAAACCTACATTTGAGATGGAGTTGAACAACAGGGAGATGTTAACAATCTTCTGGTGAATTACTGGTTTGAACCATACTTTATGACTTGTTTGGCTTTTAACCACATTCCCAAACTTTGTTATCAGAACTAAAGCTCTTGATTGAACATTAACGAATGTTCTTTTCTGTGCTTGCTACTGAGCCTCTCAATTGCTGGGGAAAAGATGAGTAAGAGCAAAACCAGTGTACCGGGTGACTACTTTCACATCCCAAATCATCTGCCTGCTTGTGCTAGCTTGGTCATCTCAGAGACTGACATACAGTCAGCAAAAGGGCTTGCCTAAGTTTTGAGGAAGGAGATCCTTGTAACATGGCCAAAAAAACATCTCTTCTGAAAGCAGCAGATGATTTAGGGTCACACCCTTGTCTCCAGTGTGCTCTTCCTCTCCCTAATTTCTGACAAGTCACATGCCTGTTACTGACTTATTAACAGTTTTCAGTTCAATCTTAAATTAAAAAAAAAAAAAAAAGAAAGGGTAGGACAATAACTTCAATACTTAACCATCGAAGCAGAGGACTTTCATCCTGAAAATGCAATCATCTACTTGTTTCCCATTAAATACAGTGTTGGCACTAGAGGCAAGAATATCTCTGAGGTTTTCCTTCTTTGTATGCCAGCTTTTGCGGGAGACTGACTGTGCACATTCTCTGTCCATCTAAACTGCTTGCAGTCTGGCAGAACACACTGCTAAGGGTACCCTTAGGCTATCATTCCCCATACAAACATGTATTCATTCACATTTACTAAGTAATATGCACTGACAGAGGCCTCTGGCCCCCAGAAACACATTTGCAAAGATGACACAAACCTGGGATCAGCTGCAAAGTTTTCCTTTAACTCTTGCTCTTTTTTTCCTTGAGAGAGTTCAATTATAAAGTACTTGTCTCTGACAACAGGGAAATCATCTAAGAGGCATCTTAGGCTATTGTAGAATGCAATGAGCTGACCTCGCAGGGCGTGCTGGGACACACGTTGATTCAGCCTAAAAAGGTGTAATACATGATTATAGTATATGATGTTGTGCAGGGCATCACCTTCCCAAATAAGTTATATCTTTCTTGAACCTAATCTCTTTCTGTAAGGACATCCTTGGCATCTTCTGTGGTAAAAATTACAGGCTACGTTTCTTCCATAGTGAGACAACTAGAGGGATAAAAATGACAAAAGTGGCATTTAGGAGCCAAAGGAAATTTTGTATGTAATGCTTGTCATCAGACAGATGTCTTTATAATGCTCTAGAACCATCCACAAATTAATATGTCAACTGCTTTGCAGCAGCTATTGTTGCTTACATAACAATAAGGAAGCTGAAGCAGGAAGGAGCAAAGCGACGTGATGAGTTAATTGCAGACCTGCAATTAGACGTTGTGACTCTGAGTCAGATTTCACAATCATTCAGCCGCACTGGAAGTCCAGCCCTGGCTGAACACTACCTCCAGACTGATTTGTTCAGCCGTACCTACATCTTGGATAAGCCGTATCTGGGTAGGAGGTAGTCTGCCCAATCTGGTCCACTTTTGTGAAACCAAAGGATAAGCTGCAGGATTCTCCTTTCCCATATTGTACAATTATACAGTGCAATAGACACGTGTTACAAATACAAGAGTCTACCTTATTTGCAAAACATACTGAAACAGCTGTCCTACTTGCAGCTTGCTCCAGGGCTCCTTGGAAAACTCTATCTGAAACTCTAGTTTCTTCCAAGTTGTCTTACAAAGTAGATGAAAATCACAGGGTAGTACATTACCACTATTTCATTCTTTTATCCACTGTGGATAATTTTCACTACAATTTCTCTCTTATTTTGACAATGTTTACATGGTTTTTCTGCACTTGACTCACTACCCTATAAACAGCCCTTTCCCCTCATAAAGAAACTAAGTAGCGTATTTCCTCCTCCTCAAGTAACACATCTTGTACTGCCTGTAACATGATCGCTAAACCATTCTAAGCATTTCAGTTTTCCTTATTTTGCAGAATGGCCTAGAGGTATATTCATACCATTCTGAAAAGAAAGTTCATAAGTTCATATCATCCACATGAAACAGAAACCCCAGAACGAGAGTTATGTTTAAAACATGATGTGTTTGCATGGAAATGTCTATACCAGATATGGATTGATTCTATGCTAGAAATACAGTAATTCTCTATATCAGATATACTTACTTATGACAATATTCAACTATAATGTCTCTTTTCAGTTGTAGAACTTCATCCTATAATGAGACAATATTTTCAGGTAGGACTTACATGTGCTGTGAGTCTAACAAAGCCAAAAATACTTGTTACAACCTTACAAATATCTCAACACCATAATTCCAGAACTGTAAGGAAGATAAATATCAAGAAATATTTCAACCAGTATGACAGATCCAGCCAACACTTAAGGCAGTCTTGTAAATAAATGCAGAATTATTTTATTTAAGTCTGGTTCACCTAATTTTGTTCAAAATTTGTGTAACATTTCCCAAAAGAGTTTGCAACTAGCAGTTATTTCCTCATACATGCATCTTGCCTACTGAGCTGGCAAGGAGGTTATGACTACATTAAACTAAATAAATTATGTTGACTTTCAAAGGTCTGTGCAGAAGGAGTTTGCTTTTTACTACCTATTAAGTTCTTAATGACCACATCTAATCTGTAATGTACTCAGCAAAAGATACGGAATCACAAGCAGTTTAATTCAGGATCCATGTTTTCACCTTTCTCTAGACACTGGATAAAGAGTGCAAAAGGCCAAATCTATGCATATCGTGGTATTTATGCAATTTTCTATGACTCTCTCAATTTCTTCTAAAATAGCATAATTATTTTTAAAAACCTGCTAGAAATAGTTGTGGTAGGAAGCCTACCTTGTGTAGTGTCTGTCTCCAGTTTGAAGCACTGTGGGGTGCTTTGTGCATAAAAGCCAAAAACAGTTCCGTACCCAGCAGAATAACTACAGTCAGAATTTGCCTCCTTATTATAGTCAGAGTTTACCTCTTACCAACGGGAGTTGGTCTGTGAGCAACTCCTGTTAGTGACCACAGCCTTTAGTTAGCCATGTGACTGCAGACTGCTATTGCTTTTCATGCACCTCTCTGTCACGAGCCCCAGAGCCATACCCATGGGAGGGTGTGAGGGTAAAGCATAGCAGAAGAAGGTTCTCTAGAGTAGTTTCAACCTTTCCTAAGTTGAGATCTGCCTAACCCTGAGGTGAAAATAAAGCATTTCTTAAACATACAAAAATTTCTTCTCAGAAAGGGTGGTGAGGCACTGGCACAGGCTGCCCAAGGAGGTGGTGGAGTCCCCATCCCTGGAGGCGTGCAAGAAATGTGTAGATGTGGCACTGAGGGACATGGTTAGTGGGCATGGTGGGCATGGGCTGACGATTGGACTAGACAATCTTAGAAGTCTTTTCCAACCTTAACGATTCTAAGATTCTGTGAGAATTTGCCATTTCCACCTCTGCAATAGAACTGAGCTTCTCACTTCTGGGCTCCCTCCTCCAGTTCCATGCAGCACACCTCAAAGCCACTCCCCATGGGCCCTCTAGTCACTCACTACTGCTTCTATGAAGCTGCAGCTCTTAGTCTGACCTGCACAACCTAACTACATCCCAGCTTTGTAGCCTCCTCCTCCTCCCTACCTGCCACCAAGAACTGCTCTTGTCAGTGCTCAGGCAGCCCACGTGTACTTGGCCACTTGCAAGGTAGCTTCTGACCCCCAAAGCCCTTCCACAGAGAAGCAAATGACCACACAGGCAGCTGTGTGACGGGGCAGGTAATGACAGTGGGGTGCTCTGTGCTCAGAAGGGTGCCTTACCAGAATATCTTCCTCATTAAAGCAAGCTCAGAGTAAGTATACTGCAAACTCAAAGCTACTGCTTCGCCTACGCACCAGAAATCAGCAGTCTCTCAAAAAGGCTAAGCCTCTCGAGGTACTTACAGGGTTTTGCATTCTGCTGCCTAGTGTTTCTTTCTTTTGGATGAAAGTGTTCAGCATCATATCTCGGGGCCCTAGCTTCTCCAGCTGAATGGAAACAAAAGCTTCTGGAGGCCTGACAAGGGAATAAGAGCATGAGAGCTGAGAAGAATCTCCTCTCAAAAGCTCAGCTCCTAACTGCCACCTGAACTGCTCAAATGACTTCGCTAGATTAGACACAACTTCTCCAACAATATTCATTTTACTAGCTCCTAATACAAAACAGATATAAATGCACTAGATTTTTTGGATCAGCTACAAGAGACAAGATGAGCTCTGGGGATGTGTATGTTGGCACATGAACATGGAGTCCCATTGATAGGGTATGGTTAAATGATCATAATGCTCAGACTACTTCACACCAAGAAGTGGGGTGCCTAGGACTGTGTCCTTGTGATTGAAGGCACATCATTACCTTTTGTTACTGCCAAGGCCCAGGGAAATGTAAAGCAGGACGTGCTCAGGATTCGCACATACACCAGACCAACCCCTATCAGTGACAGGGCTTGGCCAGTCTGTAACAAATACCTGTGAAAGGCTTGGTGTAAATACAAAGAACGCCCAGGAGAAAATGATGTGGCCAACATGGTTGCTGGCAGCAGCTGATCCTCTGCTTGGCTCCCAGACACAGAATTTCTTCCACTTGCTGAACTGCTCTGACTTGTTAGACTTACATTTCCTCCCTAAAATATCAAGAATATAAATTCAGTGCTTGCTCTCGTAAAGAATGGCAGCTCTTCAAGGTAGATTTGCAATTCTGCATGCGCTCATTTACCCTAACTTTATGGTGTAATAACTCACTGGGATCACTGAAAGTCACAGAAAAGAAACATTTCTCATGGAGCACAGGCATAATGAAGCTGTAGAGGCAGCCGAGTCACAGGTAGTACTCAATTTATAAATCAGGCAACATTCTTGACATCCAATCAACTACAAATAAAATATGAATACTCCCAAATATTTGCCTTTTCAAATACGTACAAATAATTCTATATCCACACCACTTGTCAGGAAAATGATTTTGCTTCCCTGTGAGTATTCCCAATAGATCCTGTTACGAAGAAAACTAAGAAAATTCTAAATATTTATGAAAAAAAAAAACAACCAAAAACCACAATTCTGATTTTCAAGAAGGAACAAATGGTAGTTTTCTAAGTTCTTAAAGTCTGATTTCAAAAGTGGCACAGCACGGTCCAGATTTCTCTTGTTTTCCTTATTAGTTCCAAAGAAGCTAAAAAAGCACACTTCCCCTGCAAGTCAAGAAAAACTGTTGTCTCTGGAGCAAGGAAAAACCGGAAGAAAGACAAATATAAACAAGCCACATTTTGAGAGTTCATTGAGTTCCTTCTCCTAAGTACTACCCTGACTCACAGTAATGCCAGCCTGCAGATGGGTCTGATCAAGAACACCTCTGCTCTCTTGTAGTAGAAAATTGACTTGTTACCCACAGAACGATTCTTCCTGCTTCACTGTGCACAGGGAATATACAACGTGCCTTAGAAATAAATGGACAGACATGAGCAGTGTCATTTCTGACAAAAGAACATAATTCTTGAGAAATATCTCATCGCAGAAACAATGCCAGTATGGAAGAATCTGCATATGCTGGGCATAGGAGTTAAAAATGTATGGGAATTTGCTATTTTGAAGGTCCTAGACTATTAAACAAGTATCCAGCAGGCTGGCTGGGTTATAGCGCTGTGAGGCTGGGCTGGTTAAGTGTGTGCCTTTCATGGCAAAGCCGACAGGCTTGGGTCTCAGCTAGCCAGCTCTGGGAGGTGTTTTACATGGGCTCTGGGAGACACCATAGGCCTTGGCCTGCTTTTGGACATGGCCAGAGTGCAGATAACACTCACATCACTGAAGGTGTGTGGAGACACAGCCTGTGATATTCTGGTAGTATATCCAGCCATCTCCAGTTAATGTGGAATAACAGGTGCAAGAACTCCATATCGTAGCCTCTGCTGGTTATATTAATGGTTCTCTGTGTGAGTTTGATTACCTAGCTAATATCCACTGACTATGATTCAGCAAAAACTGATCCAGAATGGGTGCAGCAGCTGTTAAATGATTTACAGAGGAGACATGTGAAAACAAAAAAAATATATCCTATGGAAAATCAGTCATTCACTGTTTAAACAGCAAGAGAGCTCCAAATGCTTGGAAGATCAATCCTTTTCATCTTGGGGGACAACAAGCCAGAGTAAGACTATTCATAGTTATCAGCAGACACACAACACCAAGTTTATATGGCAGTGCAGAGGATCAGTTTGGGAAGGAAACCAAGGTTGGAGCTGCTCAGTTCCATGGAGGATTTCAGTGCCACAAGATCTGGTTAGAAATTAACCAGAAAATCTCACACTTGAGAGGGATGGAAACCAGGGATCAACAAGACCGCGTCCTCTCCAGTCCAACACGCTGGTCCAAAAAAGCCCTGGGAGGCTGTACAGCCAGCTGCACCAGGGATGTAGTCTGGGTGCTGTCCAAATTTCCACAAGATCAGTTCATTGTGTAAAGGGCTCCTGCTTAGCAACGTGGAGGCAGCCTTGCCAGCATCATACTGAGCAGTTTTCTGGGCAGCTGTCAAGACCTCAGCTTGTTTGGGATGATGGATCTCTGCTGCATAGTGCTGAATCACTGTCCTCCTTTGTGTTAGGGCAGGATACAAAGTATGGAGCCATGAGACAAGTTTGTTCCAAGAAGCTTAAAATCTCTGGGGTGAGTTTTGGCCTTCTGATCACTTCTACTTGTGAGGAAAGAAAATATAATGGAACTACACACTATGCATTGCTCTAGGAATGGCAATTTGTGCTCAGGAGCTTGCAAGTAATAATAGCATAATACATCTTTTCCTTTTCTCCCCACACTGGTCTGAATGACCCAAAATGAGACAACTGGGAGTCAAGACAAAGTATATTTGTCCTTTTTAAACTTACTAAGAAATTAGTCATATGGGAAATGTTTTAGCTTTGTTCCCTTAGCCTATTCAACATATCTCTAACAACTTTTGAAACCTCTTCCTAATTTTAAATACATTTCATAGAAGAATAGAAGTCTGAATGGTGTAAAGTTCCTTCCAGTTTTGCAAAATCAACATCCAGTTAGAGAGGAACCATCCTTCCCCATGGAAAAGGCAAGGAAAGGTTGACTGCTAGCCATTTTACTTGGCCGGCTCAGCTCCCATTGGGTTTCTGGCAGTCAGCATGTACACGGCTATGAACTTGCCAAAAACAAAGCACTTCTTGCCCAGATATACAGCAAACACAAGCACTTCTGAAACACAAGAAAGGGCTGAGGATACTGCCAGGTGACAAGGGACCATATGGATGCAAGACAAGACAGGACTGAGGGGGTGATGGATGGTGTGTCCTAAGGAACATGGAAAGATATGTCAGTGTAAGCACAGAAAAGGCAGGAGAAGACCTAAAGAATCTCTATTTGCCTTACAAGTTCAAAACTGAACACAGGGCTGCTTGGCTCATCACTGTAATAGCTATCTCTGGAAGAGAAATAGCTGCATAAAAAAATGCACTACAGAGCTCTACATCAATGTATCATGTATGAAGCAAGGTATGTATGAAGCTCCTGAGCCTCACATAAGAAACATACGATGACACCTAACGTAAGACGAGGAAGAGTAATGGCTGGTAAGCCCAGCAGATTTCTTTTGAAACAACATTATGGTATCAGGCTGGCATGAATATTTCCCATTCGAAAAGAGTGTTGACCATACTTCTATTTTCAGAAGATGGGAGAAATGAAAACAGCAGGAGATGATGGTATCACTATCCTAGAAAAGTACATATTTCAAGGTCAAATTGTGATTGCTAGCCTTTCTGCATATTACAGGTTATGAGATTTAATCAGTGCATTTTGAATCCAATTCACCTCCAATCTCTTTCAGACCTACTTTGAGGTATATTTTTAGCTATGCTTCATCACTTACCCAACTAATAGACTTTAAATAAAGTCACAGATGTGATACCATTTATTTTTATGTCATATGCTAATAGACAATCACTGCAGTTCCTTCAGTCATCGGTGATGCTGTTCCAAGAGTTTCACAGGATTACCATCCAAGTGATTACAAGCAGAATTAACAGGTGCCTTCTTTCTGCTAAGTCTGACAAAATCTATTAATAGTACAATTTGAGGAGGGTGTTACTGACCTTTACGTCCAGGGAATGGGTAAACTGGACCAGGTAACAAAAGGAGGCTTGCTGAACAGCTGCCAAAAGAGCATTTTTCTGAACAACCTGGCAGGCAAGGATAAGTTGCATGCTCTTTATTCCAGATGGACACAAGAGCTAAGGAGAGTGAAAACACAAAACATTATGCATTTTATGCATGAAGCATTTATTAGGCATTGCCTCTACAGTTTTGAAGGCGAGCTGCTTAACAGACATCACTTAGTCTTCTATTACTTCAGTAGCTTAATTTAGTAAAAGGGAGGGAGGAAAGGGAGCATTCTATTACATTTGTATATATTGTTATCAATGAAACATGACTAAATGCAGAGATCGAGAAAACAGTTAAATCATTTATATTTAGTAGGCTGTATTCTCAGATCTGCCCTGCAAAGCGTGATATTACCAGAGCATGCAGCCAAATGCAAACAGGCTGGGAAAGGAATAGATATTAAATAAAATAGATCTGATTTTCCTTGGTAAATTTGTAATTACATGCTGTAGAGTACAGGTAATGAGTGAGTTGATGGAAAGAAAAGATTTTGAGGAGAGTTTTAAAGAACCATAGAATTTTTATGGAATCATCACGGTTGGAAAAGATCTATTCCAACTGCCAACCCATTGCCACCATGCCCACTAACCATGCCCCTCAGTGCCGCATTTACACGGTCCTTGAAAACCTACAGGGATGGTGATTCCACCACCTCCCTGGGCAGAAAAAGAAAGCTCCATGGCCTGGCACTGTGCAACACTGGTTTTATACACTCATACAATAGAGGAAAGGACTAAGTATGCAAGATGGCATTGAAGACTAAGGTCATTTTCTTCCTTTAAAGAACTCTCTACATCTAGTGTTATTACTTTGCGTGCACACAGCCACACACGTGCATCCTGCTTTGTTTAATAAATTTCCTCAGGCAAAACCTTGTTGACTTAAAGAGTTTAATCTCAGCAAGGATTCCTGAATTAAGCCATACTAAAATCACATTTTCAGTGCAACTTTATGAAATTCATTATAAAACAGTATTTTTATTCAAACACAAAGTGTAGAGAAGTTTATTGTGTCTAGAAAACACATGGCTGAGGCCTTTTACAGCAAATAAATAACAACATAATACATATTTTTTGCTTATCCTGCAAATTAATTCACTCACCTGCATAACACCATCTCTGGTCCTGAAACTAAATTTTCCAACATGACTGTCGATCTCTTGAATGCTTAATGGTAAGCTACTTGGAATATATCTGCAATAGAAGTACGATTTTTTATAAACACAAAGTATGACACAGAAAGAAGCCAAACTGAGGGTAAAAGGAAAATAGTAATTAGTTCAGAAATACTTTTTTGTTTCTTTACCCTTTACATTTAGATTACATAAGGAAATCTGTCACTCTAGTTCCTAAATTGGTGATCTTAGAATGTTGCTTTAGTTTTTGGAAGTAGTCTTTTAAGAAAAAGACTATAATCCATGATGTTTTGTGGTTGAATTTACAATGATTCCTTAGCTTCTCCTACATGAGCTTGGTCTAAACCAGTGAAAAATCTGCTTGTTTATTGTGATGATATCTATGATATCTTGTTGGTCTTGTATTGGTTCCTGACTCTTTTTTGTGCTGTCCTATCTCCTGTGCTCTGATGTCTACTGCTGCCCACAGTGCAATTCACAGCTGACATTTCATTCCAGGTTGCTTGCAATTGCTGAACTTGTTTGGAACAGCCAGATTTCTGCAGCAGGTAAGCATGTACACAAATGAATGGGAAGCAAGGAATAGCACACGACTGCAAGTGGTACACACACAGGTAGGAAGAGAGCCCTTTTGCCTACGTTAGCAATAGGGAATGACAAGAATGTCCTTCCTAAATTTAGTAAGAAAAGTCACAAGTTGTTTCCTTTCTTCATCCTAATGCTTGATCTAAAATACACACAAGTACACACAGTGTGTATGTGTACATACAAACATGTGTATATGTGTATGTACATGTATTTTTGTACACAAACATACACATGAACTGAGTAAAGATGACCTACTGGGCATCCTTTGCTTTAAAGAGAATGCATTTTAGTTCCAAAATTGCCACAGTTGCACACAAATTCAGTGTCTCCTTGTTTTCACTGCTCAATGGCTTTAAATTAGAAATCTCTGATCTCAAACTCTATAGAAAAAGAAATCATGTAGCATTTTGCATTTTCTACCTGAATAATTTTGTATATTTTATGTGCCGAAGTTTTTATATTTGAGCCTAATCTATTTGAAGACTTGATCACATCCAATCTAAAAAGACTGTGTTCTCTGAAACACAAAGAAGTTCAGTCTACCTGTCAACACAGCTGTCATCTTCCAGCAGAGAAGTAATAAACGTTGGTGGCAGACGGTCTGCTTTCTCCTTGTGAAGTGCAGATTCGAAGTGCACTGGCCTCAGATACAAATGGAACTCCCCAAAACCTGCTTCCATTGCAAAAGCCTTATATAAACTAGAAAGGAAAAAAAAAAAAACACAAAAACATGGATGCATTTAAAATTTTTTTTCTCTCTCTGCTGAAGTAATGCTCACTTGGAAATCTACATCCAGCAGGTTCATTTCAAGAAGAAATCTGCATTCAACGTTAAACATTTCTTGGCATCTGAAGTGTTACGGTAAACATGAATCAAACAAGTGTTCCATCCTGAGAGCTGATGTTTGTATAGTATCGACAGTTCAATCAGCACAGATTGAACTACGGACTTATATAAATGAACTTGGACTTAGAAACAAAGGACAGCAAGTCGAGAGTCTATGACATCATATAGAAAAATTAAGGGAAAGATGCTAAATGTTCCTATTTAGAAGGGATTGACAGAGAGGTGAAGAATACAGTTTTAGGCTAAAAAATAGAAGGAGGGCAGATTGCAGGAGAAGTTTCACTAGTCAAGCGGAGCTCAGACATATTATTACTAAGAAAACAGCAATTTCATAACTTAAGAAAGCTTTATTCTGGAAGCCCTCAATATGACACAACCCCAACAGTTATCTCCTCAGTACAACAAATGACCAGAGCAGTCCACAAGCAGGTAGTAAACACATAGTCTAGAAGCAACCAGTAGTTCAGAAGACCTCTAATGCCCCAGGTGCTTGAAGTTGGACACCCTCCCTACGGATCGGTCAATCTCTTCCTTCAGATGCAAAACCGTTGAAACACTGATCTGATCTGTGATCCCTCTTTTCATATAGTAGAAGAAGATGGCATAAAGAGAAACTTTTTTTTTGAAACAGACTGCAAAGGAATAACATAATCCCTTGCTTCCTCCTAACATCTAAAGGCAGGTGTTCTATCAATCAAGAAATCAGACCACAGAGAAGTTATATTGTGAGAATGTAATAAAGACACAAATAGGACCTAGAAATCACAGCTCCAAATTCTTTAAAAATAGGTAGCATTCTCTGCCTGCAAAGTTACAGAAAGAAAAGGGCAGAAGACAAAACAGGATGTGGAAAACACCATACGCATCAATCAGTAATTATATAAATCAACTCAAAGGTTGAACAGAGCCCTCTGTTCAGGCTACAAATGCTACTAATGGCTCTAAATGCTACTAATGGCTCTAAATGCTGATCTCACAGGTAACAAATACAAACACATGGATAGCCTGTACAGCACAAACATCAATACACAGTAAGCTGATGCTTACTAGTACTGTGTAAAGGAAAAAAAATAGAGAAAAAGGAAAGATACCAAAAAGGTGAATGTATCCAAAAAAAAAAAAAGAAAGAAAAAACAGAGAGCAGCGAAATTCAGATTAAATTGGTATTGTTTAGTTATACTATTCTACCAAAAGATGTCCTTTTTCGTCAGATAATAGAAGGTGAAGACTGAAAAACTGATGAACAAAGAGAAGCAACAAGGGCTATCAGGAATAGTGTATACAACTTAAATGTGTACTCATAGACAGAAAGGAGCTTCAGGAATGATCTGACAGGCAAGTAAAGGGAGTAATTCTTGCAAATCTCCCAGAAGTTTGGTGGAACCTACAGTATGAGACAGAAGAATCTACAAACGTATGTGCACTCATTTCATGTTGTTCTGCATAGCAGGGAATAAGATTACCAGCCTTTCTGATGCTTCAGTCTGAATCTGTCTGTAATAGTTGATATTATAATGAATGGTGAACTTCATCGTATCACGTGAGGATGTAAAAATAGTCCCTTAAAATGTCACTGTGAATAAACTATGTATGTTTATACTGATATTTCAACTGACTTCATCATCTTCCATTAAATGAAGATAGTGTTATGCTTAATGACCTTGCATATGCATCTTAATTTTTGTCATAACTTTCCACTGAATTCCCATCCTTTGCCAGAAAAAAAAGACGATTTCCTGCTGCCTTTCAGGGATTTCTAAGTATGACACATCAGGTGAGTAGGTCTTCTTAGCCTTCTTTGCAAAGCAAATGCAACCATGTAATCAATCCGTCAGCTCATCTGTCTCCTCTGGATAACTTTTACATCAGTTGGTGAACACCAATGAAATCTGACATGGAGACAGGGCTTTTAAGATATTAAATTTCTACAGGTTTCAAGAAAAAAAAGGTGATTTTATATTGATTTTTCACCTAAATGAAAAGTTGCACTATAAACTTACTCCTTATTAATTACCCGAAATTATATATGTGAGTAGGTATGAGTATTGGAACACAGAGATAACCAGAGTAATAAGTTTAATTAGAACCTGTATTTTATTAGAAAGCTGATAGTTCAAACTAGAAACACAAACAGACAAGAAATGAGACCTTCATACTTCATGGAATTACTCCCGTTGACGAAAATTAAGTTGATCGTTAGTTTGTCCAAGAAAGTTCTAGATATGAAACTAGAGCTGTAAAAAACTTATTTTAATGGAAGAGAGTTATGACAGAAAAATAGGTCAACTATCAAAGTAAGTTTGCTTGGTCATGGTTCACATATCTGAATGATGACCCCAAGCTGAGTGGTGCAGTTGATACAGCAGAAGGAATGGATGCCATCCAGAGGGACTTCAATAAACTCAGAAGGTGGGCCCCGGTGAACCTAATGAGGTTCAACAGAGAAAAGTGCAACGTTTTGCACTTGGATCAGGGTAATCCCAGATAGGCGTACAGACTGGGAGAAGAACTCCTTGAGAGTAGCTCTGCTGAGAGGGACTTGGGGGTCCTGGTAGATGATAAACTTAACATGAGCCACCAGTGTGTGCTTGCAGTCCCGAAAGCCAATGGTATCCTGGGCTGCATCAGAAGAGGGGTGGCCAGCAGGGCGAGGGAGGTGATTGTCGCGCTCTCTACTCCACCCTCGTGAGGCCCCACTTGGAGTACTGTGTCCAGGTCTGGGGCCCCCAACAGAGGAAAGATGAGGAGCTTTTGTAGAGGGCCCAAAGAAGGACCACAGTGATGATCAGAAGGCTGGAGCACCTCCTCTGTGAGGACAGGCTGAGGTTGCTGAGCTTGTTCAGTCTGGAGAAGGCACTGGGGAGACCTCATTATGGCCTTTCAGTCTTTAAAGGGAGATTATAAACAGGAGGCAAATCAGCTTTTTTGCATGGGTAGATAGTGACAGAACAAAGGGGAATGGTTTTAAATTAAAGGAGGGAAGATTTAGAATAGATGTCAGGGGGAAGCTTTTCACTCAGAGCATGGTGAGGTGCCCAGAGAGGTTGTGGATGGTCCCATCCCAGGAGGTGTTCAAGGCCACACTGGATGAGGCCCTGGGTGACCTGATCATGGCAGGGGATTGGAACTTGATGATCCTCGAGGTCCCTTCCAACCCAACCCATTCTGTGATATGATCCTACAATTTTACGATACATCTAGGTTTTTAGCTGCTGAAAATAAATGCTTCTGACTTTTTTATCTGGAGTCTACATTTTACAGAGAAAAGCTGGAGAAAGAGTTGAGACAAGGGGAAAATATGACTGACGTGTTATCTCTCCGAAACACACAACTTTTCTATGGTATGAAATCATGTCCCGCAAATCCTTTTCATACATGAATTAAGCTGTATTTTAAAACTATGTTCATTTTCTGCCCTCCGCTCTTTATGTTCCAGAACTTTGTTGTCCGATCCTTAGAAATCTCCTTTTAATTTCCAGTTTAAATTTATTCACAGTGATTAGATCCATTTGTTCTGCTGCCAAAATTGACCTTTAACTTAAATAGCAGCTCTCCGTTCCCAGTGCTTATCTTCCCAATGAATTTATAGAGAACAATCATATCTTCCCTCAGACTTCATTTTGCTAGGACAAACAAGCCAAGATATTTCATTTACTTCTGTAAAATGCATTCTCTATTTCCCCTCATCATCCTATTAGATCATTTCTGCTTCCATTCCATTCTGAATTTATCTTTCCTGGACATAAATCTCCAAACTATACTTAATAATCCAGGTGAGGCCTCACCAGACTCACATAAAAGGCATCAGTTCTGATCTCTATGGAAAACAAAAGTCATTAGCTGTTTCACAGTAGGATATCATGGCTTCCTCCACCACCATGGTTGCAATATGTAGTCATTCAATAGCCAGCTATACACCCAGTTCTTCCTCCTCCTCTGTTTCCAAACAAGTTCACAGGAGAATTTCCTATTATTATGCATAGCCTTAAGCTTTGTGTTATTGATGTTTATCTCCTTCCTACTACTTCAGACCTTAGAACCATGAGTCCTTCCTGTAAGATATTTCATTTATTTTCCATATCAGTTTTATCTTCCAGAGCTCCTATGTCCTGATTTTAATAACATGCTCTTATACTTTCTACTTAACTCACTAATAAAAACGTCAGACAATATGGAGCAGAGCAGGGTGAACTTCAGTAATAACTTGCATTCAAGACAGCAGGTCAACACTATCATTTGTAGTCTCCCTTTTAGCTCAGTCCTTATCTTTGTCTTCCTGTAAAAATCGTCATTTTCTCCAGCTTATGTGATAGTTTCCTAATTGCATGACACTGATTTCCTTTGCTTAGAATATTTTACTGACTCTGCAAGGATCAGTACTTCCAGGACAATCTTTATGCTTTCCTATTTCTGGTAGGGAAAAAGGCTTGCATGCGCTTCCTGTGTGATTTTTGTTATATTGTTATATACTGTTCATAGGAAGGCGTTTAAAACAATCACCTGTATTTCCATGTTCACTGAACCAGCAAATACCTTCTGCTCCTCCACCTTTTGACAAAATTTTATTGAATCACAGGACTCCCATTTTCACTGGGCAAAGGGCCAGTTCTGTCAAACTTTGATTTGTCTCTCAGCTTTTGAAACTAATAAACATCTGCAAACCGCAGACAGACCCTCTTTCCACATATTAGATAAAAATATTTCCCACAACACAAATGCAGGTGCTGTCTCTCTTTTTCCAACTATACTAATTGATCAGTTTAAAAGAATTTACTTTTCCCCTACAAACCGTGCCTCTCTCACATCCTCATAGCTAAACCAACACTAACAATCCACCAACCTGGCTAACCGCACGCTCTCTGTTGCCACCTCAGTCAACCGATGCCGGAGTGTGATCAGCTCCAGGAGCATGGAGAATGAATCCAGGATAAAGAACTGCCTTTCTTTGCCTTCTTTTCTTTCTTCGTCTGCTCCCACCTCTAATAGTGACAAAGCAATCTCTTGTACCAGCACAGGGTCCTCGATCAGTACCTCTGCAAACAACTGGAAGGTAAGTGAAAAAAAGGTTAATGCAGGTGTCATTTATATGCAGACAACAAAGGCCTTTAACTATTTTAGGGGTCTATTCTCCTTTTTCTGGAGTAAATCATGTCTGGAATTGTTTCTGAGTTGCAACACATGCAAGGTCAGGGCTGGGTCCACCCTGACCTCTAAAAATATGCTGGAGTTCTGCCACTTGCTTCAGAGGTACAGTCACTGAATTTATAAACCTTACTTTACTCAAAGGACTTTCCAATTCCTGGAACACAAAATATTTGCCCTTTTTTTAATTATGATCAAAATTCAGAAGGCTTTCAGAGGTATGCATCCTTCTAAACAGGGGCTCTGTGACCTGGTTCGCATTACTATCTGAGGCTATTTTGCTTACAATGAGCATGTACATGTGCCTCTGTACATATGATGCTCCCAAAATGGGGGTCAGCAACTCACATGATCTAGACTCCTGTTCTACTGGAATTGTGGAAGGACCCAAAGGAGCAGAAATATCAGGAAAGGAAAATGATGAAAGGCTGCAGCTTGGTAATGTGGAAAGTCAGAAAGAAAAAATGGTCCATTGGCTGCTGTGTTGTGGAAGCAGTGGCAGGAACAACTACTGGCTCTCTGAGAAGAAAAAGATGCTCTTTGTCTCCAGCTATCACAACTTGTACAACTGTGCCACCCTGCTCCTGTCAGGCAGATTAACATGGCCACTACTGCAACTGAGTGGCTTCATGCTTTGCAGTTTTTGATGACTGAATCACAGAATATGAGGAAATCTGTAAACAGACATGCTGTTATTAGTAATAAAGTCTAGATTTCAACACCTCCCATTTACTAAATCTTCAGGGCTACACTGAAAAAAAGCATTTTGAAAAGACAACCCAAAGTCAAGTGTCAGAAGTTGTGCAACATTTTTCATTTTTCCCTCTTCCCCATTGTGCTTTTGTAACTATGACTCTGGAAGGGTGGGACACAGCAACTTACGCGCTTCCTCCCAGAGCTGCTACAAAGAGAAGTGTATGTTCCTCATTTCCAAAGAGGACAAGAGAAGAGCAAATCAGCTTAGATTGCAGCAAGGCAAATCTGTGCTAGACTTTAAGGAGAACTTGCTGATGGTGATGCTGGTGAAGCACTGGAATAGACAGACCACTTGGGTGAGTCTATCACATGGTGTGTTTATGAACAAAACAGCTCTTCATCTCATAGAATAATTTGAGTTGGAATCATTTGATTGAAAGGGACCTTTAAAGGCCACCTGGTCCAAATTCCCTGCAATGAACAGGGATACCTACAGCTAGATCAGGTTGCTCAGAGCCCCATCCAGCCTGATCTTGAATGTCTTCAGGGACAGGGCTTCCACCACCTCTTCAGGCAACCTCTTCTGTATAGCTGATCATGGCATGGAGTAAGATAAACATCTCTCAGCTTCCCAAGTACATGTTGCCAGGGTGGCAGCATCTGTATGTTACCCAGAGGTAGCTTGTTTATTATGAAGCTGAAAGATGTTTAGGAAGTCAGACGGGGAATAAACACTGGATCTTGTAAAAACTGTGTTAGTGAAGAGTTGAAAAAGCATTAAAGAATAAGGTCTAAGGTCACAAATGGAGCAGTTCAAGAAGGTCAGAAATGTTGATTTTGTCACAATGAGCCATACAGAAAAAAAACCAACAACAATGTGATAATACAGAGACTGACTCATCATGACTATGCAAATGAAAACCAAATTAAATTCACACTGGCAAAAGGTAAATTTCCTAAAATATGCCTGACTTTAACAATCTTGGTGTTTTCTAAACATTGCCTTCTTGCGTGCATTTTTCTCATCCACAGCTTCTCTTGGAGAAAAGGAATGGAAAAGAAGTTTCCTTTTCCCCCTTGGCAATAGTAGTGTAGCAACTTTAAGAGCTATACATAGATCTCTGCCACCGATTACTAGGATTTAAAACTGAAAAAAAACCAAAGAATCATTTGTCATCTGCAGTGTGCAAGACGACTGGGGCACTACCAGTGGATTTTATTGGCATCAAAGAGATGCTGGATAAGTAATTCTTGGGATTTGCTCTATGGCTAGGCAAGAAAGTATCTGAAATGGCTATGCCCTTCTACCTTGAATTGGTCTTTATCTTCTTACCCATCACTGTCTCCACTGCAGGCAATGTGAGTGATGGTGAAAGTGAGTAGCTCCGTGGGCCCACTTTCAGTGTTCCTATCCAAATCAAACACTAATCACTTAGTCCAGAGACATTTCTGCAGTAACACTGGTTCTGATTTGTCTCATGTTACAGATATACCAGTGCACACAGAAACTTCACATCTTGTCTTCCAATTGAATATGGTGCAATTGCATATTTTCATTTAATTTATGTTGGCCAAACTTGGCAGGGATTAAGGTGTAGCATATCACTACATAATGAGCCTTTCCAAACTTTAATGATGTGCTCAAGAACATAACTGTATTATGAACTTCTAGACAAAAGAGATAAAATCATTTATTTTTCATTTCTTGCTGTCAGCATTAACTAAGCTGGCTAAAAAAAAAAATGAAAAAACCCAACGTGATGGAGACATCTAGCATCAATAATTTCATTCACACTAACAAAATTATAACCAGCCAAGTTAAGTCTTACACCAGGAAATGGTGCACATTATAGTAATAATCGGCTCCACCTATAACAATATTTGCTTTAATGTCCAGTCTTTTTTGTTACTGATGTTTAAGGACTGTATGTACAGAAATCCAAAACCCGGAGACTTATTATGATCTCATACTGCTTTAAAATGTTTGTATTTTGCCTCTCCTTAAGCTGACTGCTCCTATTTTATACTGGTGTGAGATCAAGAGTTCTACCTTTATGTGTTTTTTCGCAGAAATACATATATATCTTATTTTAAAGGTGGATGGAATGGATCTTCAACAAGCTTGAAAAAATAATTGGGCTGATATTAAGAATCACATATCTACTACTAACCATCAAGTACAATTGAACTGGACTGGGATTTGGCTGTAAAGTTATTTCTAACACAAGCAGAAGTGGAACTTACATCTTTTTGAATCTGAGAGCTGTAGAAAGATTCTGGTTTTTCCATAGTCAGCCACTCATCAAGTGCCAGCTGAAGTACTTGTTTTTCTAGTTTAATTGCTCTACTGGCTGTTTTGGGTCTACACATGCTGTAGAACTCCTGGTAGATACACTCCAGAGCTTTGGGGATTGAGCACATCAGACCAAGAGAAGGGTGAAACTCCAGCAAATAAATGTTCTTCGAAGTAGGACTTAAAAATAACAACAAAAAAAAGAAAGTATAAATATCTCTCAAATAAGGAAACTTTGCAATTGCTTAATTTGCAAGAATAAATTGCACTGGCTTTAGCTGTACGTCAGAAATCAATCTTCAAGTCTAAAAATAGAGCTGAAGCCTTAACAAACATAATTATGTTGGAACATATCTAAGTAGTTTCAATTGCTAATGAAAACAAAATGTTCTAAATTATCTTTTGCTAGCTGACCTGCTTTATTAGCCACCCTTTCATGTCTATTATGCCCACTCATTAAAAGTGACTGCACTTCAAAATAAGCCCTTGGGTAACCAACACAATCAAAATGTGTGTGCAGGAGGAGGAATAGAGGCAAGGGGCTTCAGACAGAGGAAGTAAACCAGAAGGGACCAGAGGCAAGGGGCTCTCGGCTTCCGGGTATGTATCAGCTTCTAAGTCCTTCACACAACCCACAATGTTGCATAGCTGCAGGAGGGGGAACATAGCACAGGTCTGTGTTATGGGTAATACGTGGCTTCCATGTGTGAAAATACAGTACCTCCCTATCCAACTGGACTCTTGGGCTAGAAAGGGTAACAGACAGTGGCCAAAGGGCAGTGCAAATTGAAAAGCTACATTTGAATACCGACACTGTAAGTTCAAAGCAAGGATAAAGTATGCACTTGCATGGTTACTGTATCAACAGGAATATTAATTTCCCAGTGTGGTGCAAGATGAATTAAGCAAACCCATTGTCAAGGCAGGGAAGAGCAAAGGTGGTGGGGAAGGAATCACTTTTCTTCCTTGAATGTTTTTCTGGCACATCCAAAGGTATTCTAAATAGCACAAGACTAAATAACATGAAACATTTCTCTATTGCCTAATTCACCTTATGACTGTTGTTTTTTCAAACAGTCTTACTTTTCAGGTGACAGACCCCAAATTTCTATCATCAGTCACAGAAACTTGAACAGAAAGAGTTACTCTCCAGAAAAATAAAACTGTCAAGTTACTCACCAGCTAGTGTTAAGAGAGATAAGTTGCTTAGTAATCACATTATAAGGAAGTCCAAATTCATTGATGCCACCTTTCTGACCTTTCCGCCAAATCTTGTGGATGTATTCCCTCTGGACATCTATCTAAAAGTCAGCAATAAACACAAGTGATATTAGCCAAGAAAATCCAAACTTAGCTTGAGATCAGGCATTCTGATTTCTATTCTTTATTTAAACACAAGCTATAAAACCTTTTACATAATAAATTTATTATTTTATTATTATATGTGTTAAAATTATAAATATATTTAATTTCAAGTTGTTTGTATACATACCCACTTGAGCTGAGTTATTCTTTCTAAAATTATTTTGAAATCTTTCCCATTTTTTTCAAAATAAACTTAGAGTTCCAGTGATGCCAGCAACGTTCCAATTCTATAGCTACCAGTATGGCAGCATTCGTGGCAACAATAGCATTACAGTTGTCTCTTGCACTGAAATCAAAACTTCCATTTGTAGACTAAAAGACACCTTACAAAGGATAGCTAATTAAACTTCTGAACTTGCAACCTATGAAATAGAAACTCAAAGAAGTGAAATACCTTGTGCCAGGATACAGAGGAAGCTTAGGCAAATTTTAAATGAGAATTAAAATCTGAGAGTTTAAAATACTGTGCTTTAATTATCAGCACAAGAATTCCCAGCTATCTGAAATATACTGCACTTCAGACTTAGAAGTACAAACTTTGTATGTTCTTTGTTCGATCAGAGAAGGGACTCTAAACAAGGCTCCGTCCTTATCCACTGCATTACAGATCCATGGATTATAATTCTGTCCAGCTTCCACATCTCGCAACTACTGTTTCCAGCTATCTCAGCTGATAGCAGATGTGAATTTAATGCGATACATGAAGCTCTGTAACCTTTCCAGTGTTCTCTTTCTGATACTGATGAAATCATAGCTTTCAATTTTTTAATTTTTTTACTTCAATTTACAAAGCATCCATAGACTTCACTATCAAATTAGTAGTAACTGAACTTAGCACTGCAAACCAATGCAGGCTGCGATCAAAGTTTCCCGTTCTGGATTTCACCTCCTGCTTGCCCAAGATGGATATACTGTAAATTCAACATACTTGTTGGTTTACTATGTCCCTCAGCAGCTGGAGATGAAGTTGTAAACAGATGCATTCATCTCTGTAGATGTTCACAAAATATTCAAGTTCGAGATCAAATCGTGGATGTTTATGCATGATGTCAGTTATCACCTGGGCCAAAGCAAATCTTTCCTCTGGGTCCAAAGCGTGTTGGTAGGCCTCGAAGTAAACATCTAGAAGCTGGGGAGATACTCAGAAGTACATTTAGAATTGTTTATTCATCCAAATATTCATTTTATTTTGGCAAGACATTTCTGAATGTGGAAGTTGCCACCTGTATGAAACCTACTGTGACCTGCCATGGCATCTGTTTCTTGGCACAGGATATCACAAGATGCTTCATCAGAAGGATCAGGAAGAGAGCATAGAATAAGCTGCCCACAGGAGGTATTTCTTTTGCAAGTTGCATAGTTACATGTCTTTTCTACTGAAGCATGAAGATTTTTATTCTATACATTCTTCCTCTTGTAAAATAGCAAGGTAATGTAACTACTACTTGAAAAAACACCTACTGTTTTTCCAGATCTAATTCATGCTCTTTTTCTTCTCCAGCCCACACAGTGGTGTCATGTCTTTGAAAAACTGAATTTCCCCCTTACCTGAAACTTGCAGATTCATGCAAGACTCTCTGTTGTCTCATACAGCAATTAGTGTTTCAGTTAATTACATATTTTTTGAGAAATTCCAAATTAATTCAGTATGTAATTAGAGATGTAGAAAGTCACATGCCCTCTCCAGACTCCTCTACCAAGAACAGCTGTAAAGCTTTATTGAAATAATAATTTTAATTACAAATTCCCAAAGCCTAGGACAGAAAAATCAAAGTGTCAAGTACAGCAACACCTGAATTCTCATTGTAGTACTTTGTGGTCAGTGGCAACTATGAGATAGAAAATATGAACTGGTGTTACTATTGCTTCTGGACGAATTGGTCATATAAATATGAAATTATCTGCAGTAGGTTATTTTGAATTGACACAGAAGTAGAAACTCATCCACGCTACTTTCCGTGCTGAACCCAGGAGAGAGTGGAAGAAGTTGCAAAAGGGCTCAGAAATAACTTGGTAGATAAAAATACAGATTTCAACAGAAGAAGTAAAGTTCTCTGGTTTAGACCTGTCTGACCTGAGTATTTGGAGGAGGTTAACACAGTGCTTGAGCAATAGGCTATAGACAAGTTTTATATTGGCTAAGCCAAGCTGTCTCAGCTGCTGAACAAAAGGCTACTGTTTCCTCACATAGAAAGAATTTTGTCCCAGCTGGGAACAAAGCTAGAGAGACTCATTTCTATTTCATTTGAGCTAAAAGCAAGAAATCTTCAGGAAAAGCATATTTATACGTTTAATCCTGCCTAGAGAGTTGGATTGTGAGAGTGGTTCCAGGATATGATCTTTGACACTGTTGAAAGAGAATTAGTGCACTGTTGGTGTAGATGCTTCATTCACCTCTACTGGGATTTTTTTTTTCCCAAAAAGAAAACAAGTTTCTATATTAAGAAGGTCTGTGATAAAAATAAAAGGTAGATTTTCAGAGGTAACAGTGCAGCAATGGAAAGTGAGGTCTACTGGGATGAGAGCAGAAACTTCACGGACTAGGCAATTACGTAGCTGTCACACAAAGCGCCTCTACGAAAATAGGAGAGGGGCCCTAGGAGATTCTTAAACTACCTACAACTGTTTTAGTTTAAAAGCTTTTCTATTTAAAGCCCCTTCAGTGGCACACAGGAGATTCCCTAACATCCCCTGGCATTCCTATTCTGAGAGCTGCCCTACGCTATCTCAGGACTGAGAAGAAAACATTTCAAGCATGTTAAGGTAACCTTAATTACTGCCCTTTCTCCCTGCTTCTGAAGCAGTCTGTCTGCTCCTTTACCTGACATAACCTTCCTGACATTCTCTTTGTTTTCCTGGGGTCTGGTGAGCCCCATACACAGAAACACATTTCCACTTTCCTCTGGGTCTCTAATTCTGAACTTGTCTAATCTCAAGAAAGAAGTCTTTGGGTAGAAGCAATATACATGCATGTGCCCCATAGCAAAATACAGACATGTGACTAGATTCAGAGAGGAAAGATAATACCTGCAGAGTATGCAGCAGCCATAGTGAACAACAAAGTTACAATCCACCTAATACATGTAACTAGTATTTTTTTAACAAAATTTATCCCACAGTAAATCATGGCATTTTTGGCTCAAGTAGATTAACTAAAAAGAAAGATAAGAAAGAAAAGAAGAAAAAAAAAGAAGAAACAAATTTGTAATATATATATAATCTTATATATCATTTGTATTAATAAAAGGACTATCTTTTAGAGTGTATCATGTAAAATACCTCTCTCCTTTCTTCTGACAAAGGGTAATCCAAATGCTGAGCCCAGCCAGCTGCAGACTAAGCCTCCTCTTCTGGGGACTACAGAAAAAAAAATGGTATCTTGGAGTCTCTGGGGGCACAGGCTCCGCAGGGCTTGACCTGGTTTCCCCCAGCTCTCAGCATGTGGCCTTGTCCTTCCCAATCACCCCTTAACCTGATGGGCAATCTCACTGAGGCCTTGCAGATGTGCTGCCAACCCGTGGCACAGCAGCTACAGATGTGCCTGACAAGAGCAGTTGTGCTCCCTTATTGCAAAATAAAGACATGGTGTCTTCCTTTGGGCCCAATTTACAGTAGCCAGTAGTTCCAGCCATCTGGGCTCAGCCCAGCCCAGCAGCAGGCTCCCTGTGCATCTGGAACCCATACTACCATCCACATGTATTCACAACAGGAAATGCTGCAGAAAGGGAACCTTAGAACAACTTGAAGTGAGCTGATTACAAGTCACTGTTTCCAGACCAAGAGAAACATCTGTACCTGGCATTTTTTTTCCAAGAGAGCAGTTTCACAGGTCCAGAGGTCAAGCAACACTGCAAATCGATCCACAAAGGCATGTGCCCACTCAAGGATATTGCTGCCACTGAATTTCCCACAAGTTACATTGCCTAAGGAAAACAAAAAAGTAGAAAACAAGCAGATGTCAGTATCAGAGGGATTTCCACATGCTTGCAGTCCTAGAGCTTGTGGTAATTATTTTTGTTTATAGCATAGGGGTGTGCTTTTTGCTCGCCAGGGAACCCAAGGCCAGGAAAAGTCTTCAACTCCCATAAGCTTTGGAGGGCCCCAGAGTATTCTACGAAGCAAAGAACAAGCGCACCAGGCATTTAGTTTAACATATCTCATCTATCATCTTTTGATAAATATCCTTTGAAGTAAAAGGCAAGGGCCAGATTTCAAAGAGACCCATATAAAGAGACAGAGCCAGAGAAAACACAAGGAAACTACTGGAGGAAAGAGAAGAGATACTTAATTTTTCACAGCATCAAATCATGCTGGGATCATCTTCACCTCCCTACTTTCACTCTCAGATCAAACAAAACCAGCACAGTCTACTCAAAGGTAAGTTTTACGAAGAGATATACCAAGTGTCATGGTTTTGACTGGGATAGAGTTAATTCTCCTCATGGAGGCTCATATGATGTTGTGTTTTGGATTTTTGTTGAGAATAATGTTGATAATACATTGATGTTCTAGTTGTTGCAGAGCAGTGCTTACACAGAGTGAAGGACTCTTCAACTTCTCATGCTGCCCTACCAGCAAGGGGCTGGAGGTGCACAAGGAGTTGGCAGAAGTCACGATCAGGACAGCTGACTGACCAAAGAGACATTGTATAGCATTTGGTTATGATGTCATGCTGAACAATAAAAGCTGGGAGAAAGAAGGAGGAAGGAGAGTACATTCAGGATGTGGGTATTTGTCTTCCCAAGAAACCATTACATATGATGAGCCCTGCTTTCCTGGAAATGGCTGAACATCTGCCTGACAATGGGAAGTAACAAATAACTTCTGTTTTGCTTTGTTTGTGCAGGTGGCTTTTGCTTTACCTAGTAAACTCTCTTTATCTCAACCTATGATTTCTTGCACTTCTACCTTTCTGAATCTTTCCCCTACCCCACCATTCTGCTTCCTGTAATGTCAGAATAACAGAATAGCTGAGATTGGAAGGGACCTTTTGTGATTATCTAGTCCACTCCCTGTCCCAAGCAAGGTCAGGTAGAACAGGTTACCCAGAACTCTGTCAAACTGGGTTTTGAATGTCTTGACAGATTTCACAACCTGCCTGAGCAACCTGTAATAGTGTTTGACCATCCTCACAGTAAAAAAGTGTTTCCTTGTGTTCAGATGGAATGTCATGTATTTTAATTTGTGCCCATTGCCTCTTGCCCATTCATTGGGCACTGCTGAGAAGAGTCTGGTTCTCCTTCATTTTTCTCCTACCAGTTATTTATATACAGATGAGATCCCTCCCAAACCTTTTCCAGGCTGAACAATCCCAGTTGTCTCAGCTTCTCCTCACCTGAAAGATGTTCCAGAAGAAATGAGAACCTTCAAGGTCCAAAAAAGGTCTAGCAGGCAGTTAGGCATTCACATGATTGTAAGAAATAAAGGTCTTGGTCTAGTTTATCCTTGTCTGTGCCCTGCACTGTATGTCATTGTCATGGTTTTGTGATTTTCGGTTATTGGTATTCCACATCATAACATCATGTAGTGGATATACCTGGTTCTCAGAAGAGAAGGACTACTACAGTCCTCATGGTACTTTGCTCCTCTGTTACCATTTTCCAGCCGGAGGGAAAAGATAAAAGCTCGCAGTATAAAAACTTGCAGATCACGAGACCTCATCTTTTTTCCGCCGTCTCTCGTCTTGGCAGCACCTCGCTCTCCGGCCGTCTTATCGTCGGTAGTAGAGTAAGGCCTACCTTGATTTTGGGACATTCTCTCTCTCTGTATTGGATTTATCAGCTTAAATTGTAATTATATTGTATTATAGTATATTGTTTTGCATTCCGATATTTTATTTAGTAAATTAGTTTTGTTTCTCCTCAGATTGTTGCCGCTGTTCTTTGCTCTCAGGGCCATCTCCCTACCCTTTTCCCCTTTCCCCTTTTCCCGGGACGTGGGCCCGTGGGTCCCCCATCCCCTTCGTCATGGAATCGGGCCTAACGCCCGTAAACCGTTGACAGTCATATAATCACAGAATGGCTTAGATTGTGAGGGGACCTTAAAGGTCATCTAGTTTGAAACCCCTTCCTTGGGCAGGGCTGTCACTCACCAGAACAGGCTGCCCAGGGCCCCATCCAACCTGGTCTTGAATACCTCCAGAGATGGGGCATCGACAGCTTCTGTTGGCAGCCTATTCCAGTGCCTTATTGCCCCCTGAATAAAGAATGTCCTCCTAACATCTAAACTAAATCTCCCCTTTTTTTTTAGTTTAAATCCATTCCCCCTTGTCCTATCACTATCAGACTGTGTAAAAAGTCAGTCTCTCTCCTGTTTATAAGCTCCATTTAAATACTGGAAGACTGCATTGGGGTCTCCTGGAACCTTCTCTTCTCCAAGCTAAACAAGCCCAACTCCCTCAACCTTTCTTCATAGGAGAGGTGCTCCAGCACTTTGAACTTCACCCATTTTAATAGCTCCACATCCTTCTTGTGCTGGAGGCCCCAGGGCTAGACACAGTACTTCAGATGGGACCGCAGAAGGGCAGAGTAGAGGAACAACCACCTTCCTTTCCCTGCTGGCCACCCCTCTTTCGATGCAGACCAGGATGCAGTTGGCCTTCCAGGCTGCAAGAGAACACTGCTGTTTCATGTTCGACTTTTTGTCCACCAGGACCCCCACGTCCTTCTCCACGGGGCTGCTCTCCATGAGTTCTCTCAGTCTGTACTCATATCTGGGATTGCCTCAACCCAAGTGCAACGCCTTGCACTTGGCTCTGTTAAACCTCATTAGATTCTCACATGCTCACTTTTCGAGCGTGTCCAGGTCCCTCTGAATGGCGTCCCTTCCTTCTATTGTGTCAGATGCACCACTTATGTTGGTGCCATCATCAAACTTGCTGAGAGTATACTCAATCCCACTGTCTACATCACTGAGAAAGATGTTGAAGAACACTGGTTCCAAGACAGAAACCTGGAGGACACCACTTGTGACCAGTCTCCACCTGGACATAGAACAGTTGACAACAATCCTTTGGTTGTGACCATCCAACCAATTCTTTACCCATCTAATAGTACAGCCTTCAAATCCATCTCTCTCCAATTTAGAGATAAGGATACAGTGTGGGACCATGTCAAAAGCTTTGCACAAGTCCAGGTAGATGACATCATTTGCCCTTCCTTTGTTCACTGATGCCATCACACCATCATAGAAGGCCACCAGATTTGTCAGACACGATCTACCCTTTGTCACGTTGTGATGGCTGTCTCATGTCTCATGTGCCTTAACATCCCTTCCAGGGGGATCTGCTCCATGATCTTCCCACACACGGAAATGAGGTTCACTGGCGTGTAGTTCCCTGGCTCTTCCTTTTTCCCTTTCTTGAATATGAGAGCAATGTTTCCCTTTTCCAGTCACTAGAGACTTCACCTGACTGCCATGATTTTTCAAATACGATGGAAAGTGGCTTGGCAACCACATCAGCCAGTTCCTTCAGAACCATGAAACACAAGTCATCTTGCCCCACAGACTTGTACACTGCTCTTACACGGGGAGAGATTTTGCTCCCCTAACCCCTGCTTAGAAGTTCAGAGACACAGGAGGTATCCTGTGACAGGTGAGAAGCCTGACTGTCTGTGAAGACTGAGGCAAGGAATTCATTAAGTACCTTAGTCCTCTCCATGTCTGAGAAGGCCAGCTCTCCTTTTTCATTTATCAGGGGGGGGTACATCCTCTTTGCCTGTCTCTTCTGCCCAATGTATCTAAACAAATCCTTCTTGTTGATTTTCACATCCCTTGTCAAGTTCAATTCTATCTGTGCCTTGGCTTTCCTGACTCCATCCCTTCACGTTCAGACAGCATCCCTATACTCTTCCCAGGCCACCCATCCTCACTTTTTTTCCTTCAGCCTGACCAGCAGGTCCTTGCTCAGCCATGCTGGTTTCCTGCCTCATCTGCCTGATTTCTTACTGTGGGGGATGGAGAGTTCTTGAGCTCTCAGAAAGGCATCCTTACAGGGTAGCCAACTTTGCTCCACTCATTTGTCTCTAAGGACAGCTTTCCAGATCTCATCCAGCAATTCCTTAAACAGCCTGAAGTTCACTCCCCTGAAATTTAGCGTCCTGACTCCACTCTTTTGCAGGCCCATGTTCCTTAAGATCATGAACATGACCAGGGCATGGTCGCTGCAGCCCAGGCTGCTTCTGATCTTAATCTCTTCTACAATCTCTTCCCTGTTGGTGAGCAACAGGTCCAGCAATGCTTCACCTCTGGTGGGTCTGTCTAGTACCTGAACCAGAAAGTTGATGTTAATGGACTCTAGAAGTCTCCTGGACTGCTTGCAGATCGCTGTGTTGTTTTCCCAGCATATATATGGGTGGTTGAAATCCCTCATCAGGATGAGAGCCTGAGAGTGTGACGCTTCTTGCAGATGAAGCAAGAAGGCCTTGTCAACAGGCTCCCTTTGTAAGGCAGTCTGTGGCAGACTCTGATCACCAGCTGTCCTTTATTGGTCCCATCCCTAACTTTAACCCACAGGCTCTCAACCTGTTCCTGACTATTTCTCAGGGGCAGCTCTTCACAGTCTTTCCACTTCTTAACATAGAATGTCCATACATTCAGTTTTAGGGAAGCATGATAAAACTCCCAAAATGTTATTCCATTCATACAGAAAGTTATTCCAGTAACTCAAGAAATATTTTCTGCATTTCTCTGAATATCATACATGTACATGCCATTTACTTACTGTAAAAAAAGCAAGATAAACAAAAAAGTGTGCAGCACCAAATATTTTTTTCAGCTTCTTATTTACAACAAAGAAAGTTTAAAAGCGGTTGGAGGTACATTTAATTCTGCAGAAAATCCATCAAATGTGTTAACTGAAAACATTCAGAAACAATTAATATTTTCTTTTCTGACTCTCTCTATGCCTTGAAGATGTGTTTGCTCATTATATTATTTAAATACATAAATACATTAAATACATATTATTATATTATTTAAATATATCAGTATCAGGTATGTCCTTTCTGTGTTATTTTTCCCTCCAGGATGACTTTGATGTCAATGACCCCAAATGAGTGCATAACTGTAACATTAACAACATATGACAAGCAATTTCACATGCTTAGTTAGGTCTTTATACCACATTCATCACTTAACTAACTAGTAAGATGAAGTTCCCAAACATCCAGTTGGAACATTGTTCTGAAGAAGTACAACAACTATTCAAGAAGTCATAGTATAAGTCCACCTTGAAAACAGCAAACTATATTATCCCACGTGGTTTGGACCAGTAGATAACTTACTTTTATCTTTCTCAATGTACTGGCTGGCCACAAGCAGCAACTGGTTCTCAAGCTCCTTTAGGTCCTCCAGTGCTACATCATATATGATGTAAGCCCCACGCTGGTCCTGCGTGTGGATATATCCATCTTCACAAGTGTGAAAGTCATCATGGTTTTCCACCTCTGCAAACTCCATGAACTGAGTGCTGTGGACCTACAAGTGAAAAAAAATCCAGAGAAACAGAGATAGAAGCAGTCAGCTCTACAATGATTGTAATTCAGTATAATCATCCTATCTAGGAGTGGATCAGGCCTGGTAGCATGGTATTTTGTCATTATCAAAGAACAATAAAATAAAGTACTGTCAAAACATACTTTTTTTTCAGTAACACCTACAGTGTGATTTCCTTTATACTGTAACGAGGTAAAACAAACTGTATGAAATTTCTGCTGTGGCTACTTTTTCCTTTAGATATGTAAGCACACAAAAAGCTTATTTTTCCCTCTAGTTTAGCTTAAATTTGGCATAAGAAGTCTTAAATTCTGACATTCTAATATGAATTCAACACATTTTCTAAAGTCTCCTTGGGTAAATAACGCTGGCAAGATTTGTAGATAAGCTCACACAGGCAAAGAATTTAGCACTAATTAGAAGGAACACCCATTGACTGCTGTCCCAGATTGTTGTAAGGTCAGCATTTGTTCAACAGAATGGCTGAATAGTGACCTCACTTTCCTAAAAAAACTCAGCATTTTAAAAAGAGAATCATCTACATGTGCAATGAGTCACTACTAACTTGGTAACACCCCAGGCAGGAATTCTACATTCAGCAGAAGTGACACATTAGGTTTCAAAAAATTCTGTTTCTCGAGTAGGAGTGCCACAAAGGGAATTACACACCTATCTCTAGGTGTATAATTACAGAAATTAATCTCCCAGTGTAAATAAACAGTTTATTTAATGTATGCAACAGAAGCCTTTAAAAATGGTTCTTCTTTTAAGAAGCTAGCAAGTAAATACAAGTTTTCCACTGTTTGTCTTTACTATTTCCTTGTTTGCAGTGCACCTTTGTTCTCATTTTAGTGCCAATAAAAGGTGCACAATATATTGGCACTTCCTCCTTTCACTAGCTTTGCTAATGCTTGCCTTTACTAAATCCCCAATGCTACCCAAACCTTTCTTGCTCTCACCTAGATAAGTCAAAATTCTATTTAAAGAAAAGACAGTGAAAAGGTATAGGAAACTTCAGCATTCAAGAGTAAAGGTACCGAGAAGAACAGCTTGCCAGCTTCCCAGAACTATGTTGGATCAGAATTCACTCATTCCCATGAAGTTAATGAGGCAGCTCTGCAAAACATACACCTAATTTGAACATAATGTTGGATCAGCATCATCAAAAAGACTTTTTTTCTTTTCTTTTCTTTTTTTTTTTGATGAGACATTCTGCATTCTGCACTCTCTGTTCTTTCCTTATTCTTCCAAATGGACTGTTTGTTTCACCACTCCTCGTGACAGGGTGCAGAATTGTTTGTAGAAGAACTTGGCTTAGGCAAATAACTATGCAAACGCTGGTCTGACTTCACCATAGCGGTTTTCAGCTGTGTTTTTAAATACCCTCATAGACAACATTAATTAAAAGACTCCCCCTTTCAACCTCTTGAGTTTTTTTCAGCGATTTCTGCTCTGTCCCACACCTAAAAATCTTGCTTAAAGACAACTGTATTTTGTAGAAAGAGCATGTGACTACAAAACTGGAGAGCTCTCACAAAGCAAAATAAAAAAAATGACTTTATCTCTGTAGTGTTTGTTTTGAGAGTCATATTTAAAGACTTCCAAGCCATCTAAATACATCTTATGCCTATAAAAACATTAATACCCAGCTACACATCTGCAGCAACAAATCAAGTGATTGGTTATTTGTGTGAGATATTGTTTGCCTGCAGGTTTTTGTTTTCCTCCTGTAACTCTGTGCAGCTTTAAGGGAGCTTAGCAACTCCCTTTTGGGTTATAAAGCAATGCCCGTGCTCCCACATATATTTTATCTATATTCTTCCAAGTTGAATCTCAGGATGGGACAGAAAAAAGTTTCAATTTAATGTAATGCATTGTTTGCAGGGCCTTCTGTCATTGAAACTCATGCTATTGACAACTTCCGTCCCAAGCAGTCTGCTACTGAAGGTAAAAAAAACTGCCTCCAAATCTCATTTTCAGACATGTTTTGTACTGAGCCACCACAGTGACCCAGATTCTTATCTGAAATGATTCATATCACAGTTTTGGACATAGATTAGGTGCTGAAAGTATTTAAAAAAAACCAGTACCATACAGTCCCAGTTTTATAGCACATATCAGAGAGTATGTTAGATAGGTCTCAATTAGTTTGGCTCTATTATTGTTTCAGTTCTTGGGAGACAGTCTATGCAGTATATTAAAATTAAAAAAAAAGAAAATCACATTAGAAATTGTTATTAAGGAAATATTGTTGCCCATGCTTTCAAATTTGTTGCCACTTAAACTGTAATAGGATTAGTAAATATTTATTTAGGCTTTAGTTGAAGTTCAAACGTTTATAAACGTATCTGTGTATTAGTCTAGGGGAAAGAGAGGCCACTGTATAATCATGTCTTTCTCATTGCTAGGGGCTCCCTGAAGTATTTCACAACTCCAGACCAGTGAGTGCTCAGACTGTGCATCGTTTCTCCCACTTTGCAGTGGGAAAAGGGGCTGAAAATAAAGATGCATTATGCAAAGTTCCAGAATCAGAAGAAAAGCTTTTCACAATGCCTGCTTCCATGAAAACTGAATTCTCCACTGGAAAGCATAATTCTTCAGTTTTCTTTTCTGGCTTGAGAATTTGAATATGCCGAACCAGACCATTCAATATTAAGTGGAAAATCACAATTTTCTAGTTTCACATAGCTTTTCAATTAGGAATTTTAAGTGATTAGTTTTTTCACAGATGTTTAAAGGATAAAAGTGGCCATATTTGAAATAAATCTAAAGGCACTTTAAAAATGTCAGAAAACCCATGTCCTCCCCACGCATTTTATTTTTAAAAAGACTTTTATCATGTCTAGAGACAGGACGTTTTGGGGTTGTTTTGTTTTCCTTTTTTTAAAGCCTTAATGTAAGAAAAAAAATGTGGGCAGGAAGCCTACTTCCTTTTTAGTTCTAGTCTTAATTCCTCCATTAAGTAGCTTGTGTGTCTGGTTCTACGCATTTCTACTGCAAAACAAATAATTTTTCAGTAAATGAGAAATAAATGTGAACTCAAAATGTTTTTTTCTAAACCCTACTAAAATAGAACAATGCTTCTTCGGGATTTTTACATGAGAATTTTGGTATGAGTGTTAAGTAGCAGAACTGAAAGGAAATCTACAGCTCAGAAGATAAGACTTTTTATCACATTGAACCACTAATGTCAGCACCATACGACTTCCTCTTCAGTATATTTTACAAAGAAAATTGGGGAAACGAAAACTTGGTAAAGCTTAGGAATGTAATTGGAAGATATTTTTCTGATCTGTGTAGATAATTGTACTGATTTTATCATTGCAACCATATACCCTTATTCAAAATTCAAAACAATAAACCCTAAACTGTACCTGTATCTAAATAATACATTTCAGAAATCATTAGCAGTTTCATTTTTCATAGATTTCAAAATGTCTTAGACGTCCCAGGAACTTCTACTTTGTGTGAAAATCCCACAAGTATAATGGTCTAAGTTGAAGTGAGCCAGCAGCAGCAGTCTAAGTTAATGGGTATCTGGCCAGCATTGTACTGCTGTGTGCCTGGAGATTCTCAGAGATCTGTTACAGGTCACTGGTAGGTAAAAGCATAAAGTCCATGAATGCACAGCATATAGCTTTGACGAAGAAGCTGGACCGAATCCCTGAGATGATTCAGCAATTTATCACAACACGGTCTGCATGGAAGCAGAGGACTTGATCACAATCTCCTGCCAAAGTGCATGCTTTGGAAGACTTCATGCTAGGTGGTACCTCACCTTGTAGTCAGCTGGTGTGTAGTGAACGTAGGGCTGAGAGCGCAAGCCACCAGAAGCACCAGTGCCTCCTTTAGCAGCACTGATCCAAGAGGTGTCTTCTGCGCTGGGAATCAGAGGACCAGCCTTGAGGGAGAGGCCTGCAGTACTAATAGTAAGGCTTCTCTCCACAGACCTGAAGTAGTTCAGGATTCCCAGGCACACTCTCTGAAACGAACCAGAACAAACACACAGTTGTGTTTTCAGTTGAGTGACAGCCCCCCCGTCATGAAAACCAAATGACTCTGATCCATGCAGTTTTTTACCTTTAGCTCTCGGAGCCTCAAGTGATGTAGGAGAAGAAAGGAAAGATAGGTTCCTCTCATCACCACGTCTTCCTTGTTGGCAATCACTGGTCCTTCTTCTAGCCCCAGAAGCTGCCAGGTGCTCATGCAACCATACCTTTTTCCAGACAGGAAGAACATAATTATGGTTTTACTACTCAAGGAGATTTCTAAACATTTTAAAGTAAAAAGTTTTGCTGTGTCTGTTGTCTAAGAGTATGCTGCTGCCTACGAGACTCACTGTCATGGAAACCTAAAGTACAGAATAATGGAAAAGGATGACACTACTGTTTTTGTCAGAGAAATGTTGGCTGATAACATACTTCTTCAGGTTTCATTAAATAAATATATTTTTATGTATATATAAACAATTTTTTTTACCCTCTTTCATTCTTCTTTCTGTAGGATCCTGGGAGCTTTCTGGAGCTGCTTTCTCCTGCACCTTCCCCACTGCAAGCCATGGCTGCGTTATCATCCTCAGTGTTTAATTCCTAGTTACAACACATACAGTTACAGTCTGCTCTGGGGAGTCTGAATCTGTTACTTGCCAGCTTTATGCACAGGCTTTAGTGTAACAAAATAAAAACAAAAGAAAAGAAATTGCCATGCAGGATCGAATTCACTATTCAGTTAGATGTGAAATTGTTGTGACAAATAACTCTACAATATTTGACTGATTTCCAGTCCTTACAATGTCCATGGCCAGAATGAAAGAACTATCCTAACTTTAAGGACAAAACAGCAGCAAGGGTCAGATCAAAGAATACTTCCAAAAAAATTCAGAAATTCTGTTTCATCAAAAACTCAACCAAACTATGGTTAGTGACATGTCTGACCTACTAGTCTGCACCCTTTTTACCTTCCATAGAAGAAAATAATTCCTAGGCTTCTGCAGATGTTAGAAACATAGAATTATTTGAGTTGGAAGGAACATTTAAAGGTAACCTAATCCAACTCCCTTCCAATGAACAGGGACATGCACAGCTAGATCAGGTTGCTCAGAGCCCCCTGAGCTTGACGTTGGATGTCTTCAAGGATGGGGCATCCACCACCTCTCTGGGCAATCTGTTCCATTGCCTCACCACTCTTTTCACAAAAAATGCTTTTTTATATCCAATCTAAATCTCTCCTCTTGTTGTTTGAAACCACTTCCCCTTGTCGTAGCACAACAGATACTGCTAGAGTCTGTCCCCTTTCTTCTTACAGTCCCCCTTCAGATACTGAAAGACAGCTATCAGGTCATCCCAGAGCCTTCTCCTCTCCAGGCTGAACAGCCCCAGCTCTCTCAGCCTGTCCTCATAGGAGAGGTGTTCCATCCCTTGGACCATTTTTGTGGCCCTCCTCTAGATGTGCTCCAACAGGTCAGTGTCTCTCCTGTACTGAGGACTCCACATCTGGACGCAGTACTCCAGGTGAGGTCTCACCACTGCAGAGCAGAGCAGAGGGGTAGGATCACCTCCCTTAACCTGCTGGCCACGCTTCTTTTGATGCAGCCCAGTGAATGATTGGCCTTCGGGGCACATTGCTGGCTCACCTCCAGCTTGCATCCACCAGTACCTCCAAGTCCTTTTCAGCAGGGCTGTGTTCCATCCTTACATCTCCCAGCTTGTACACCTGCTACGACCCAGGTACAAGACCTTGCACTTGGTTTTGTTGAACACCATGAGGTTCTCCTGGGCCCACTGCTCACCCTGGTTATGTCCCTCTGGATTGTATATCATCCCTCGGGCTGACGCTGGGGCAGACGTTAAGTGTGGCAACAAAGAAATAACATCAGAGTAGGCTGTGGAATAGTTTAACTGTGATATGTACACAACACCTCCCACAACAGATACATACTAAAAAATGTAGTCAACATTCTATAAAATTAAAAACAGCCCTTGCTGTGTTTTTTTTCCTCACTCCTTTCCAGCACCCTTAAGAATGTAATGCAAAGAGTAGCAGAAGAGCAGCAAGCAGGAAAATAGTTGTATCTGTCTTGTTATCGACTCTATCAAGGTTTACTCACATGAACTGGGAATTACTCCACCAACATCAGTGAAATTAAATTGGCATTAGTAGCAGTGTAAATGAGAAAATCACTCTAAGTTACATAAGATTTATTAATTGCGGAACATTATGGGCAGTGATTTTCTAGACATCATCCAATTAATTTCAGCAAACAATCAAGTATATACAAAAAATGTTGACCTTTTAAACCACTTTTCTATTCCAATTTATTTTATTACTTCATTTGAGCTTGGATGGAGCCAGCTGGAATTCTCTTAAGTGTGATAAAGGCTTTATAATATAGATTCTGGCATTGTTTTTTTTCTGATTATTGAAAATCTTATTAATATTCACAAAATAGTGCTTGTAAAATGTATCCTGTTCAACATAAGACAATCTAACAACAGTACACATAAAAGAGACATAAACTCAGGACTGGATTGGCTGTCAAATAAATTTGCAAGTTGACATGAGTTTGTGGCCCTTAAAAATTCCTTCAAGCCAAACAAATCACAAGAGACTGTCAAACACTTATACAAAACACTTAAATAAAGTTCTTTTGTGTAATCCTTGCAATGATAGATTATCTGTTAATTGATTTTCCTGCTCTTACCTTTCTTCCAAGCATGATCATCTTCTCTCACCCTGTTCTTGTTGACGCCAAAGAACATCAAATTGCTTAAATTTTAGAAAAACTAAGTCCTTCCATCTCTATTATTTAAAATGTGAGGTCAGGTAGAATTAAAGTATAGTTTTGTGAATCAACAGCAGTGACTGCTCATCTCTATTAAACATTAGTATAATTATTTGAACAATTATTAAGCAAGTCCATTTAAAATTCTCACACTAAAATATTACAGAAAATGCGGTCCGAAAATGAGTGAAGTGAGGAGGAAAACCAATGTCACTTTTTTGTGTAACAGCTAAATTTTTATTTTAAAAACACTGACACCTAAGCAATATTTCTCTTGCGGAAGATCTAAGCTTAGCACTGCTATGCCATCGTGACAAGACTGGTTTCAAAATTAGGCTTTTAATTAACCTGATGCTGCTGAGATCAGTCATGTCTCTTGCAAAAGCCAAGAGGTCTCTCCCAGCCCACTTGTGGAATGAACGCACTTGACAGGAGAAGAACAGTGCAGTGACATTTTTTTCTTTTAATTATTCATCATATAGTTTGCATTAGTCAACTCAATGGCTTTTTTTGTTTTTTTTTTTTTTTCTTTCCTGAAGTTTTCATTAAGTAACCAAATATTTCCTGTATCCTGGGTTAAAGTCAGCTTGAGCTAAGAAGAATTGCATGTTTTTACATGTGGGAGCTTTTCCTGAAAAAAATATGTGGGTTTATTTTTAAACACAGAGTTGGGATCAGACTTGGAGCAGATTCATCAGCAGGAGAGAGATACTAAGGGATGTCTTTCTGCCTCTGTCACTTTTCCCCTGCTCCTGTATCACTCACTGCCCTGCCTGAGCCTGGACCTCAGCAGAGGTGTGGGACCTCTCCAGTGACATTGGGGCTGCATCCAGCTCCAGCAGCTGAGATCTGTCCTCTTTAAAAATAATAGTAATGAAATAAAAAAAACAGTGGGGCAAGGAGATTCATCAGCACTTTATAATTTGCCAACAAGGCCCACTGGTGGAGGCAGCCTGACAACAGCACAGCAAGCCAAATGAAGCATCTGACTACAGATACAGGAACTTCTGAGACTGAAGTTCTGGACCTAATGCTTTTATTATTATTATGTTCCTTAAAGCAGCAGCTGTGAATAACTTCTGAATAAGGAGGGTGATAAAGAAATAGGTCATCAAAGTCCATCTTCATCAAAGGGACACTTTCAGGTTCAGCACACTAGTCACAGAGCTTGAGCACGCCGTGTAAGTAATGTCGTAAATTCTCCAGATACCAGAGAGGTAGGTTGGTCCTACTTCTCCTTCACTACTCTGTCAGGCCACCTGGTGGGTTTTTTTTTTACCCTCTCTGAAACTTAAAGATCTCTCATAGCTTCTGTTCTTGCAGTGACCGAAGCTTCTTAAGGCCATGCCCATTAATTCCACTTCCCCCTTGAGAAGAGGAACTTGCTCCCACGCAGGTGTGAGAACAGGTCTCTACACAAAGCAGAAATCTGCTGTCAGATCCACAGGTGTTCAGCTGCTGGACAGCCTCCAGCAACTGCTGCACAGCCATTAGTGAGCTACAGGGTGGAGGGGTATCCTGTACATGGTTTGTACACAACGGTACATTGCAGATGGGAAGATCCTGTCTAGCAAAAAGAGCAGGAGACTGAATTTTGAAAAGGGGGACTCTGATGTCAGCTAGAGGAGCCCTCTATCAGAACTGAAAAAAACTTGCTAGATGTGTTAATTGACTATTATTCATCATTTCCTCTTCCAAGTACCTGGTGATGCTCAGTGAAGGCGTAGACTTCCTTCCAGATGTGATCGTAGCTCTGCTGTCCTGAGGCATGAGAACAAGTGGCAGAAGCTGACCGCAAAGGATGTGGTTTGAGCACCGCTGCTGCATGATCCTGGAGACCCTCCATCACCCTCTCCATGTCTGAGACCTTGTTACAAACCACAACAAATATGGAGGAAAGATTCAGAAGAAAAACAAGTCAGCATACCAGTCAGCGAGTTAGGGGCAATTCAGAGCACCCAGTGAGCATCCATCAGTACTGCTTCTCCTAATTTAGGAAAACTGTCTGCTGCTCACTGTCTCAGGTAAAAATATAGAGATGGATTTGTCTGTCCTAGCATATGGAAAGAAGGCACCAGATAGTGAAGGATACAGAATCACTTTTTTTCTAACAGATTTATGGAGGGGTGGGACTCCTGGGTAATTCCTCTCTCCTTTGCTGTTACTCCTCATCCTTAAGGAGATATAAATATTTCTTGATGAAACCTAAAAATACAGCATTTTCAGAGCAAGCCACTATGGAAAAGGAAAGAACAATGATTTTTCATTGTCTCAGTGAGCTGCAAAGCTCTTATTACATGTGGTGACAATGGCTTTTGCCCATGTTTTCCAGAGAAATTGTATGCTGTGGCAATATATGAAAGAATGGTTTCTTTGTGAAATATCTGGCATGGTGAAAGGGTATGAAAGCAGGGATCACAAAAGAAAGATTATCTCAGTAAAAAAAGCTATAGTAAATATCTAACATTTTTGTTTCTTAAGAGAGTATCATCAAAATGAAAACCATTAAATTAACTGACATATTTTAAAGACAATTTCAGCTTTTCAGCTGCAAAATTTATATATATTAAAATAAAAAGCATAAATCTCTCTTAGATGCTTCATGAGAACCCTGAAAGTAAATATTAAATGTCAAATGGGAACCAGGAAGACTAAAGACTACAGAGCACTGCCAATAGCCATTTGGCTTCCTTCCACTGAGGTCAACTTCGGGTGTGGACAAAGCAAGTAGCTAAAGAGGCTGCAGAAGAGTGATGAGATCTTAAGCAATGGATTTCAAGGCACAGCGTCCAGCACAGAACGGCTAGGCAGCAGAGAAAACACCATCCCCACATGCAGTCCATGGCTCCAGCACAGAAGTAACAAAATCCCACCGAGCCAGGTTTGCTTCTGCCTGTTTATGGGTATTTTCATTTTGCTTTGGTTGTTTTTTTGACACCCATTTCCCAGTTCCACCCTGTGCCACCCACAATCTCCATGCAGCTGGGAAGCTTCCTCCTACCTGCTCTAGCCAGCAGCCCCTGAAGAAAGCAGCAAGAGGAAACCAAGAAGCATGGTGACATTTCAGGGCTAGAACAGCCTCGTACGGACTGGAAGCATGGCTTATGCTGCTCTGGTGTACCTGGCATTGCCTGTGTACTCAGGGAAAAAGACGCACCTCACCAAGGACTTTCCAATTGGCAGGAATGTGGCTACTGTGAGAGGAGGGCATAAAGTGGCATGGTTGCTTCATAGCTTCAGAGGGGCTTTCTTTTCTATTTCCTATGTAAAACTGGAAGCTCAACTACAAGGTGTCTTTGCTGTTTGTGGTGCTTCAGGCTCATCAAGGAAATGAGAGCCAGCAAACTCATGATATGATTACCAGATCAGTTTTGCGTTCTTAAGAAATTTACACAGACCTAGTCCTATAGCAGTAATTGACTAGTGTTAAGTGTATTAATTCTCCTCATCCTTTGAGAGGTGGAGAGCTACTGTTATACCTTAGAGATGAGGAAGTCGGATCCTCTAAAATTTCACAGGAAAAATATGATAAGACTGCAGTACACCTGACAGTTCCATCACACCCTGCAGTTTGTCCTGCACCCTACCAAATTTTAGACTTGTGCCTCGCAAGTGCAGTATCTCTCCTTGTCTTTTGACCACAGGCCTGAACCTTGGGACACAAAAAAGAAAACACATTCTGAGCAATATCTTTATCACACATAAATTCCGAGGCTGATTTTAACCTGACTTGGGTGAACTTCAGAGCTTTTGAATATTTATGCAAGTGTTCACGTTGCCTTTGGAAACCACTGAACTGAGAAAGAAAGAAATCTCTCTACGGCAAGCACCTTAATAATGGGTCTTTAGTGAATTCAGGCATATGCAAATAATACATAAACCTGAGACAGCCTTACAATAGATGTTTCAATTTCTCTGGAAGTGAATAAATAAATCAAAATATCTTAAAATAACAAGTTATATTACCTCTACAAATTTTGAATGAATGTCCATCATCTTATTCACTTTTTTCCATTGTTTCATTTTTATCAAAAGCTTTTGCTGCCAGGGATCTACTTTAGGCTTAATCTGCTTGATAGAAAAGTAACCACAAAATGTATGAACTATATCACTCTATGTTTCTTTCGGTTTAAGAAGCAATACAGAAGGAAGGAAAGAATTAAGAAGGAAAGTGCAATACATTCACTTTTACTTTTTTTATTTTTAACAGATGTGAATAGAAGCTCTTCACTATACTAATTTGCAGAAGTACAGCAGGTACATAAGACCTGAATAGTTCAAAAATTATCACTGTTTGTCAAAAGAAACATTATAGAATTTAGTTGTTGAAATATATCTTCGTACATCCTGAAGACTGATTAGGACTTTTTGCTATGACAACTGAAAAAGGAGAGTTCCTCAAAGTTACCTTTATAAAAGGGATCCAGTTAGCTCTCTTTTTCAAAGCCCTGGTTGGATCTGACATGCCCCACTTCTCCAATCTAGAAATCTCTGTGTCATAAACTGGAAATGTTCTCATTGTCTGCTGTTTGCAGAAGATGCTCCTAAATTTTTGGACAACCTGAAGCATAAAAGGAGATGATAGTGTAATATCCTGCTTGTGAAGTTTATTAAGTTCTATAACAAAGTAATACTGCATATTATCACCTGAAATAAATAACTGTAGCGGTAAAGTGACAAAGGAGACAATTTGGTCCTGTGTTTTTTTCCCTTCCATCAGATATAATGAAACTCTGTGCAGTTAACTCTGAAGCATCCAAAAAGAAGACCAGATTTTCAACAACTCTTACTGTCTTTTAGTCAATGGCAAATCTACTATCATCAGCACTGTTAGCATTGGCCAAAAGGAGGTTCTTTGAAAAGCCTGTTCAAAAATTAATAAGCCACTGCTGGCAATGAAGATATTCTACAGTATTTCAAACGTTATGTTGATAGCAGACTTACAGATCAGTTTATGTAACCAACCCTGTATCACCAGCACTACTACAGGCCACAACGTGTAAGACAAGGCAAGTACTTAAAACAACGTCATTTATGTCTCGCAGCTATACATCTCTTTTGGGCACTGAACAAACAGTGGAGGTGTGGTGTTGATTTTACCTTGTGGTTGGTGGAATGGACAAAAAACAGAGTTTTCCTGCTGTTAACCACTGAACTGAGGAGCTGCTCGCTACGTGCCTGTGCGATGGTGTGCAGCAGCCGACATCTAATGGAAGTACCACAGCTCTGGGATGCACAACACAGGGGCAGAAAAACTCAAGAAAAGCACACAAAAGGCACGAGTGAGAGCTGGGACAGCAAATGTATGGGCTCAAGCAATAACACAAAGTACAAATGCTGCAGAACTGGTGGTGTTTGCTACGGCCTAATGGGAGTGATCCAGGTGTCTCTACTGCTTTCTGTCAAGATCCAAAGTGCTCACAAACATTTTTTTCATGACACAAAACACTGACTTATCATAAATGGAACCTTATTCCACACTTCTAAAGATTTTTCTTTCTTTCTAAGCATCAAGAAGCACATTTCAGTTACCAAATAAAAGAGCTCCATCTCATCAGCTGGGTCCTTGAGATCTTTAAGGTTGTAGTCAATATCAAAATGAGCCAACAGATGCTGGAGCTGGGCTTTCAGCTCCTTGGTTTCAGTGCTGTGACAGGGCAGAGTGAATCCAGCATCCTTGTGGCAAGATTCTGCAAAAAACCATAATCAGCTGGAGAATGTCAACATTTCAAGCAACGCAACTGTAAGCAGCACAATCAGTGCCTCTTGCTTTGCATCCACACAATGATGTAATTTCATTTTTTCATCCAGAAGCAGAAATAAGCAGGAGAGAGAATGAAAAGCAATCCAGCCCTACATGGATTTTTGTTTTCCTTTTAGGAAAGGGCCATCCACAAGACCCTGAAAGTCTAACAGCTGTTGCAGGTCAGAGTCCCTCCACAGCCCTTGGAGGAAAGCATGCCTTGAAAAGATGCCAGCTAACAAATCCTGCTGCCTGAACAAGGAGTAATAGCTCAGGGGTATACAGCATTCTTCTCTCACACGCACCTCCCAGATCTTCACATGCCATAGGAACTTGAAGTATGTTACTGTTTTCAGAGTTATCACTCTTCCAGTACCTGATACTGGCATGATGCTGCTATCACAAACTTCTGAAACAAGCGTGTACTAGGGATGGTTGAGTGACTTAGGATCTGTGTTGAAGAGCCTGTCTGCAACACAGCACCCATTTTTTTAGAAAAACTGTTAATATTTTCTCCTCCTTAACCTCGTCTCAGGCTTGCTCAGGCCTTGGAGGATATCAGTATTCCTTCATTCTTGAACAGCCAAAACTACTGTGTTCCTGTAAGTTTTGTCATCTTTTCATCTTTTTTTCAGCTCTTTGAAAAGAATGTTTAACACTGTTTTGTTTTTTTTGTTTGTTTGTTGTTTTTTTAAATGCAGAATCTTACCATTTGCCCTGTGCCACCACCTCTCTCTACAAAAAACTCGACTGTTTCGACTGTTGAAACTGCTTGGTTTCCATCTTACACCAAGCCAAAAGGAACAGCAGCATTTTATCAGCTACTTCTTTTCCCAAGGTTTTTGAGAGTCCAAAAAAGTGCTAGTTCGTTCTCCTTTACCCAATACTGATGAGTACTGCTGATACGCACAAAGATACTAATAGGAAAGCTACTGTTTGCTAAAGTTCATCAAAACTCTCGGGGTTTAGTGGAACTACAAGTAATCTAATTTATTATCTCATTGTTTCAGCAATAAAGGGCCATCTGCTCTTTTGTTCCATCTTTGCTTCACTTCATCTTTGCTTTTCGTGTCTTGTTTAATCATTCTGATGTTTCATCTATGAAGCTCAGATCTAGATAGGAGATGAATGAAGCTTATGATGGTAATATGATACTGTACCTCAAATATTAGATAACTAGATACTGAAGATCAAAATGAGCTAAGTCACTACTGAGTTGCTGTTTAAATAACAATAACTGTCTGTTCTTCAGCAAAATGAATGCTGCAGAAGAACCGTATATATACAAGGAGAGGTCTGCCCTCTCCTTGTCCCTCCCTCTCATAGCCCACCCATGAGAGAAACACGACCTGCCCCTCCCTGTGCCTTAACACTGGTAGCACTGCACTTCTGAGGTAGAGCTGGGCTATACCTGGGAACACTTTGGAGCTAAGAAGTGAAAGAAGGCTGCACCAGCAAGACCAGTTAGACCTTAGTAAGACAACTTAAGGGCTGAAGGCCCCTTATCCTTCACAGGTAAATGTACATTTTCCTTAGTGTTATGCTCCATCACATACCCAACAACACTCAAGTGCTGCTCATAGGCCCTTGCAGACCTACAGGCCCACGCTCTGTGACAGAAGTTTACAGAGGGACAGAGGGAAGGGGGAGGATAAGTCACAGCCCCTCTTTGTTCCTCCACCCTGGTCAGCCCACTTAGTAAGTTCAAGGAGGCAAACACCCTGCCTCATCCCCAGGAGAGAAGCAGAGGCTGCGTTTTTCCACAGCCCATCCAATGAGATCCTACAGTGCAATATCATTCCCACACTGTAAAAGCATAGAATTAACCACTGGATTCAAATACTCTGCAACAGGAATGCTGCCTTAAGTACTGTTTGCATGGATAACTCTACACAAGTGGTATCACTCCCTCCCTTCCTCCAAAAGGAAAGGGAACTTGAAACTAACCACAAAGAGATTTTTCTGGAGATACTTCATTATGTGTCTTGAAACAACATTTCTCTTCTTGTTTTAGTTTCTCCAGAAACCAGCCACCCACTGAAATATTTTGAATAATATTTTTGCAGAAGGTTAGAAGGGTGAGTTTCAGGGTTTGGCATAATCAGGACAACATCCTGAACTCTCTATCGAGCCGATCCCACAAGTATTCTTCTAAACTGCCTGTTTCTGCAGCCCAGTGCACAGAAAGGCCAGAGGAGTGGCTGCCACAGATTCAAGGCTGCACTCCTTGGAATTTGGACACCAGATTTCCAGGATTCTTGCTGACTGTAGAGGCCACACTCCACATTTCTCAAGCATACAATCGAAGGACAGCATTCAGTATTTCCCAGATTTGCACTGTTGACCTGTCTTGAAGAGTATACATAAACAAATGCATTATCCGTAGGATTTCTAAAGGAAAGCCAATCATTTCTCACCGTTTCTTAAAAATTTTGAACAGCAAAACACATCAATATTAAAAATATCTGAATTTCTGTCAAAGGTACTCCTTAATTTGTCCCATTTGTCTTGGATCGCATCAGGACATTTCTCATCAGCTACACACAGTTTGTGAGAAACAGGCAAATGCTGGAGAACCTGGAGTTAAAAACATATTTGTTGTTATTCTCAGCCAGTTAGAAGCCACACAATTACTCAGTTGCAAAATAAATAATAAAATTAAACACAAGAGAAAAAAAATAAATCATAGTTATCCACTGTATATAATTCTAGAAGTTCATTCACTGTCGATGACTTGTAGCACTCATGTAATAAAAACATTAAAGCAACTATAAAATCAGGATGTGTTCATATTTGTCTTCAAAGGGTGATGCCTAAACAAATAATCCTCAAATCTACAGACTATTCATCAAGATGACTCAACCCTTTCATAACATTCTGCTCTATCAAAACATCACCACAGTAACAAGTATGGAAAAAAATTCAAGTTTTATCCTTCTTGTCCTAGATCTCCTTAATCCACGTGGCCCAATACTGTCTACCCTGCAGCCAGGGAACTCATTATTTCACTTACAATGATGACAAAGCTGAATTTACCTATTTCCTTTCCAGCAAAATTAATATGCTAAAAGAATCGAAAGTCAAATGTATGCAGTCTGGCATAGTACCATCAAACCCTTAGATTTTGCAGTGAATTTTATCTTCCTCGGTTTACAAAGGCTTCAATGTTGCATAATTACACTTCACTGCTCAAAATGCTCATCTTACCTGGAGAAAACGGTGAATGCCCTTCAGAGAGTGCAGGTGGCACACTAACCATTGGGTGTAAATCATCAGATCTTCCTGAGTCACTACATTCATTGGATTTTTCTTTCCTGTCAGGAAGTTCTCCCTTGCAGCTGAAAGCCTTGCAGCCCTCTGAACTGCATCATTGTATTCTTCCATGATGTGACTAACTTGCTTCTGTTTAGGTATACAGAAGAGACACTATCATTTTTGCACATGTGCATCTTCTTGTCTTAGTAGCTAGAAGGTCACTGCATTCCTTAAGGAATCTCAGTTTGAGAGTAGCCTCAAAAGTTTATTTCTGTCCTAAATGCTGAAGAATGATATTTCCAATGGGGAAAAGTGAACTTCAGTTTAAACAGTGAATTTTTATGAGCAGCTAATACTGACCATAAGCAGACAGCTGAGAGTATAATCAGTCATCAGTGTGAATGCAGACAGATTAATAATATTGGTGAAGAACGTGTAGTGATCCTTTCATGTCTTATTCACTTAAATAGGTCAGACTCTTCAAGTAGTACCAGAGAAGGTGCTACTTGAAGACTTTTCATATACAAATGCCCAATTCACTCAATTTGCTCCTTTAAAAGACTGAGCAAAAGTGCAGTTTTTTAAAAGCACATATTGCTGATGTTGTTAGAAAACTTCTCCTCAGGGAACCACTCATCTAGATGCTCATCTATGCTGATTAGAGGCAGTTTGGAACTGGCCAGGAACTGGAAAACACTTTGGCCATCTTCCACTCAACATTTTGCCTTTTTATTGAACTATCAATAATGGCATGAGTTACCATGGCAGTGTTAACAGCACAGGACCTAGATAACCACATGCACAGCCATTTGCCACTTCCCTGCCTGCATCAGAGAATCAACTTGCTCTCTCTCCTGGCCTTAGCTCACGCATTTCCCATATAGCAAGTGGCAGTTCTGTTTCTTGGCATTAAGCTCATGTGGGAAAGGGGTCAGTCTCTTTACTGTCTTCATTACCAAGCTCTACCACCACGATTCCCTGCAATTACAACCTCTACAAAGCTCAAACCACCTAAAGAGTGAAAGATTTACTGAAAATGCTGACACAACCATACCCAATAGAAAATACAGTCACTGGCAATATAGACAAATGGACAATTTAATAGAAGATTCAGTCAACAAATGTGAATTACAACTCTAAAGAATAGTGGCAATACAGTTACATAAGCTATTCTGCTTGACGTTTATTCATGTTTGAAGAGGAAAAAAACATATTCAGCTGTAAGAGAATGCAGTTTATTTGCAGAAAAAGCTGCTTATCCTGGAATACTGAAGATACTGAACTAAAAAAAGAAAGACTGCTTTTATAACAAATAAGAACAATAAAAGTAGAGATAAAAAGTTAAAATCTTCCATCTTTCTGAACTGGACTTGAGATGCTGCTTGGCTACAAGTGCTTATATTTGTTCAACAAACCATAGAACCTTGAATTAAATAGAGATAAATGCCTAATATGTATATAATTGTATTATGTACTGTCAGATGGAAGGAGGGGTTGGAGTAATATTCCAGGTAAGTGTTGCATTGCTTGAAACCATATTAATCTGTGCTATGCTGCTGCAATAGATATCAAAATCTAAAGATTTCCAGGTTTTATAAATTATCTTTAATGTTAATAGTTGTTCATTTGGATGAAAAAAAAGCCACTGTTAACTCTTGTTAGCAATGAAAAACAGTGTTTTTCATTAACAGCTACTGAATGTGCTAGATGCTAGGTTTGGGATCCTACCTGATAGAGAGAATAGAGCTGCTCAATAACACTGCTGTGCGTACAAAATCTCTTCCATCTGTGCATGTGCAAATATTTACTCTGGACTAACTGAGTGATTCTGTCTGTAAAAAACTTGAATAAAATCAAAAATAACCAACATACCACACATTAGTAAAAAAACAACTTTTTAACATTACAGGAAACTTAAGCAGTTTATAGATCATCAGAGAGTAACACCAAAAGAATAGGTAATTGGTCACCAAAAACCTGTGCTGCTGTATTTATTATTCATAATATAAATATTGTACACACTTATATGATGAAGTAGAAGTTGTCCCAGTGAGGAAAAAAAAAAACAAAAAAAGAAGCAGTATTATCATGGGAATGAAGAAAGGACTATAGGCAGACGGCAGAATTCCATACATTGGACATAGCAATTTGAGTTCTATTCTAAAAATGGGAATAAAAATAACCCACAACACAGGTGTAACAGAACAGAGCAAAAGCATCAGGGAAATACAAGAACATTGCTCCAGCCCATCTGATCTGGCTGAGATTACCATTCTTCAAAGAAGCAAAGAACAGCATTTTTCACATCACACATCATAGAAGGAAGTGTTTTATACAACAAGTACTAACGCTTTCGTGCCTGTTTTCAGGCAGGAGCTGCACGCCATCCCTATTTTAACATCACAGTTCAGCCAGCAGGGCTGGGGGAACCCTCCCCGAGCTGCGCAGCGAGCACGAACCCACCTGGTGCAGCAGCAGCGGCAAGCTTGCGGCTTCGTGCTCCTTTCTCCAGCAGCTCTCTAACTCCCTCTGCATGACATCAGCCTGAACAACAAGGGGCTTCGCTTCCGCTACCTGTAACAGCGTGTGGTGAACAGACTTCCTTTTCAGGCCATTGAAAAGAAATAGTGTTGAATAAAGAAAAGTATTTAGGCTTTGTATTAGGCTTTATCACATAAACAAATGCTACAGGCTTGGACTGCTCTTCGTTCCACAAAACACATCCATTTCTGAGATTTGAATTTTTAGTTGCTACTTGGTAAAGGGCTATAAAAAGGAAAGGGACAGACTCTTTAGCAGGGTCTGTTGTGATAAGAGAAGGGGAAACGGTTTCAAACTAAAAGAAGGGAGATTTAGGTTGGATATAAGGAAGAATTTTTTTACACTAAGGGAGGTGAGGGGCTGGAACAGGTTGCCCAGAGAGGTGCATGGTCTAGCTGTGGGTGTCCCTGTTCATTGCAGGGGAGCTGGACTATATGGCCTTTAAAGGTCCCTTCCAACTCAAACAGTTCAATGATTCTAAGAACAAAGAGATTTTTTTAAGCCAGTGTAGGCTTTAGCTACCTACCTGTAAGACTTTCTTCAGTGTTCTCTCTCTTTCTTTTCTGAAATAAGTTGCATCTTTTGGAATTGGAACAGAACTGCAAGGAAATAAACGGTTCAAGATGTTATGTGCAAACTGGTGGAAAGCAAATATCGGTCAGGCCCAATACAACTCAAATGGCATGATCAACAGTAAGAAAGTTTAATGGTATAAAAACTTCCACTCAAGAAGTATGATTTAATTAATTAGAAGATATTTTTATTTATTTAAGTCAAAGCCTTTTAATAATCCAGCTGGATGCCTGTCAATTCTCTGGGCACATATGACAGCCCACAGCTATGTAGCAGAATTCCCTGACGATCATCCTTCATCACTTAGCCAGCTTCTTTCCTAAAATGCCTGCGTGACAAGGAGCTGTGAAAGATTCTGGAGGAAAACTGGGTTCTAATTCTCATGGATCTACATACTTACAGCAAGTATACACTGCAAAATTTTTGTTTAAATGAATAAAAATTAATGCATGTAAAGCAAAAACACAGATGAAAACTGGACAGTTAAAAATATCTTCTGAATCTTGGCCAAAAACAATACACAGAAGATACCACTGGGACAGTTTAGAACCACAACAAGGCTGGGCTGGGGGGGATTTTGTGATCACCCAGCACTCCCACTGCTTTAAGGCAGGAAAAGTTTATTTATTGCTTACAGGTGTTCATCTGTCTTGTTCTTACAGGCCTCTAATCATGGACGGAGCAACCTCCCCACCTAGACATCAGTGTTTAATTAACACTCTATTTGGAAAGTTTGAATTTTAGCCCATGATTTTCTGTCCTATCCATAAATGGAAACAGAAATTTATTCCCCTCATCTTTACAGCAATCTCCCACGTGTCCGAAGATTTATAATCCAGAGAAAACTGAGTGGAGGCAGAAGTCCAGCTGCTTTCCTTTTTGTCTCAAGTGTCTTAGTCAAACTTTCTTGACCTCTGTTTTCCTCCAAATATTCTCTAGGTGGTCTACAACTTTCCTGAAGCCAAACCTGGATGCACTGTCACAGCTAATATCTCATCATGGCTGTGGAGAGGAAGAGCAGCTGTCTTACTTGCAACCATTCTGTTTAGACATGCCAGCATTATGTTTAAAGCTACTTCCTCTTCACCATAAGGAGGAAATACTTGATGTGCTAAGGAGATTGAACGTTTTGTTTGCAATACATGACATGAAATGGGATTTAGTTTATGTTTTCACATTCTCTTCCATTTCAGCTGCAATGCTGGGGCAGACTCAATGAAAAAGCTGCTATTCCTGGCTCCCATAGGGGCCTTCAGGCTTCTAAAATGAATAGTTATTTAGACACATTACATTCATTTGTATTGAGGAGAAGAGAGGACAACGCATTGCTACAATCTCACTCTCTCCATCATTCCCCAGGAAAATATTGGTACCTGTATGCCCTGTTTGGTGTTCCCTGAAGTACCCCGTTGTCTTCTATTTGTGCCTTCAGTTCTTCCAGCTGCGCCGCTAGTTCTCCTTCCAGCTGCTGGACCTTCTCAGTAGAAGAGATGTGGTATACTTCATCCATGTTGCTCCTTCTCAAGAATAAATCACCTGTGAACTCTGGATCTGGAGAACAGTCCACGTAAATAGCATAAATTCCCAATCCTATAGACATCTATATATAATGTATATATAAATAACACACAGAACATTTGTTAGAGAACTAGTTATTCAGCATTTCCTTTAGTGAAAGGAATTTCCTTTTAATAGCTGGAACAGAACTGGGTAAAACTAATTTTTCCCATTTTGATTGCTAGCCTGAGGAAAACAGGAAAGAACCATTCTGGGCCAAAATTTTTCAAGAACCCCATCCCCCTGCATTTTGTTAGCAAATGATATGCCCTCCTTTCTCCATCCAGTTTATTAAGGACACTCTTGAAAGCTTAGCTAATCAAACATGAAATCTGACATCTCAGAATCTTTTACAATAAAAGAATTGAAACTTTTTGCTTTAATTTTTTCCAGAACAAAATATACTGACACTCAAAATCTATGTTCTCCCCATTTGTCTCACTCAAAACTATTATTTGAGATTGGCCAGAAGAAGAACTTGAAAGAAATGCCACTTTTTGACAACTGTACTCTGTAAATAATCCACTTTTACTAAAGTCACTCAGTTGTAATGCAAAACTTGATTTGTGAGAATTTCTGAAGTATATGTGCTCTCTTCACATCTGGAATTACAGTTGTTCTACTCACTTGTCAAGTGCAAAATCATTTAGAAAGGAAAAAAAAAAAGGAGCTGTCTTTTTAAGGGAAGAAACAAGACTTTGCAGAAAGATTTCTTTCTTGGGAGCAAAGGGGAGGAAGAGGTAAGTTCACTTGTAGCCAACCACTGAGCAATGCTCTCTAAGCATCTGTTTTTCACTGGTCTGCAGAATCTGTTTGACAGATGTGGGCATATGGTTTCTGCCCTTTTCTTAAAAAACAAAGAAACAAAAACCCACTGCAAATAAAATAGCTATTGATCTTAGTCACACTAATGATGTCTGATTTAACGAACACAAGAGGCAGTCACAAGGCTGAACATAGAAGTGTAGGATGTACCTTACTGGTCCTTGTACCTCCTTGGTTGATGGTATCCTAATACCTAGGGTAAATTTTGTCTCTTGCAACTGGACAGGCCTGATAATAAGAGCTGCAAACTAAGCAACCCTGGGAAGGAACTGGACAATTCAGATCTCTGAGTTTCACATGTGAGAGAAGAGGAAATTCAGATAAAAGAGGACACGAAGAAACAACAGGGGCCAGGATGACAAAAGCAAGGAAGGAAGTGTTACTGTTGACAAAAAACAAAGTGCAAGATTTTACTGAACCCAGCCAAGAAACTGGGCAAAATCGATGTGAAGAAGCCTGTATGTTCATACACTACAACAGATGCCTAGGTGAGAGCCTGAACTAGTGACATAAGACATGAAAGCTGACACTCATAAGCATAATATAAAAGAGACAGAAAAGTAATCATACCTTGGCAGCAGGTTGTGAGATACTTTGGAAAGACTGAATTTATGGTAAAGGTGATGGGATAATCTGGTATTTACATTTAAGAATAGCCAGCATGAGTTAAAGAGAGTTTATTTGCATTAGATTTACTTAATATAAGGAATGAAGATAAAGATTTTTACTAGAATAGTACTAAAAAATAATGTTTGCCGTGCTTTACAAATGCATTAAAACAGTCACTGAGCCAAAATGAGAGTTGTGACTGCTTAAGTAAGCAGTGAAAATGTTAGAGAAGTGATCACAACCTGGGTTGAAACGGAAACATAAAAACAGATCTGTATGTAAAGTGTTAAAATCCAAAAGGACTAATTTGAAGGAATTAACAAATGTAATTAGAAAAGTCAAATTCAAGAAATATCCCTAAGGATTTTAACACTGGAGAAGCTAGAGTATCTTTAAATCAGTGGTGAAAAGCTAACCAAATCTTGCACTCAAAATAAAAGGTAGGGGGAGGATTTGTAAGCAAGGATGGTGCAGCCAACTATAAATTTATCAAGAGTAGGGAGAGAATGAAAACAAAAAAAGAAAAAAGAAAAAAAAAATCAGAGTGCTGGGAAGCCTAGAGCTAAAGAAAAAATACCAGTTAAACTAAACATTGCTAACAAAAATAACAAGCAGGCGCTCCTACAGCTATTAAAAAAAAAAGAATGAAACAAGAACGAAGAAGCCACTCTGAAGGCAGCAGAGTTCAGATGAAGATCATTCAGATATGGCTGTAAACTAATGGGAATTACTTTGTTCAGATTTTTCTGAATGGGCTTTGATACAGAAAATGGAAATAAGGTTGAGTTGGCTGAGGGGAGTGAAGCAGTGGGAATATAAATTGCCACTTCTCCAGATAAAGCAAAACTTCTGGCAAAATAGTAAATCTGGCCATAGATAAAGTCCACTTTCAAAAAAAAAATTATCTTGAGTATCACAAAAGTACAACTTTACAAGTATACAAAATGGGGACAAACAGCCTGCTTGGTTTCATATTATAACCCTCTAGGTCTGTGAAAAAATTGAATATTGAGGAGGTATATGGTAATGAAGGAAAGGCCTAATAATATTTCATATTTTCTTCACCCATAGAGCAGTGAGACCCTGACGCCCTTGTTTTGGATCAGCAAGACTTTTCCTCATGGGAAAGTGAGATGGAGAGTGGTTTTGGAAAGAGGACCTACACTTAGGCCAAAGCATGATAGGCTGTCGTGAAAACAGGAGGATGAAAGTTTGCATGCAGTGTCACGCATAAGATTCACAACCGTCAGCAGCCCTATACTTATGCAGTACTTCTGTCACCATGAATTTTGAAGAGTTAACCCAAGTTCCCTAGAAATCAGAGGAAAGGGCTTCATGTTCTGTCAGGCCCCAGAGCCACGACCCAAGTGACTTGCAGACCCTGCAGAGGCTGCCTTGACAGTACAGGCACATTGAGCAAAACAGCAAACGCTTCATCAGATATATGAGCATATGCTTTATTATCCCCCACTTCCTTGTTTTTCTGCTGTAAAAATCAGCATGTGTTTGTATGATATTCTTTTTCTGGGAACGTCTTTTGGTCCACATAAACATCTGCACTCTGTTACATTAGCCGCCGTCCAAATCCCAGCGAGATCCTGCCCTGATATTTTGCGAGGAGTGTTTTTGCCAGCTTCTATTCCCAGAACATGCTGGATTTATAGCTATGTCCAACCTCCCGATTGCTGGTTAGAAGATTGGTACGCACACGTTTTCAGATTGAATGCCTTTTGTACTGGGACAAAGTCTTTCCAGCAGGCTTAAGTAACAAGCCATTAATTCGTGCTAGCATATTTCATTAGCAGCAGGAAAGTGAATTATTACTGGATACAATTTGCTGCTCTGTATTTTTAATTATACTGTTTGACCTTCATCTTTTGTCTAATTTCTGTACTGTCTAGCCACAAAATACGACCCTAGATTAAAACACCAACACAACCTGTTGTTAATGATAATTAACAACAGATAATTAAAATAAGTTTTGTGTAGCTCAGCAAAAAAGAGCCAGGATTTTGAGTTAGTAAACCAATTCATCTTTTGGGGGGGATTACTGTGTGTTTTCATCTGCTGCCCTTTATAGCTAGATTCAAAACATTTATAAAAAGAAAAGGAATATACAGTTTCATCTGAGAAGGCAAACAAGAACACTCAAGATATAAATCAAAACAAGGATCTGTGAAAGAGTACAGCGAGCACTTACGAAGCCAAAACATACTGTTCTTATAAAAAAAAGGCTGCTCTAACCACTGCACTTTCTCCAAATATATGTTTATGAAGTCCAAACCGAGCATTTATTTAGAGTGTAAGAAGAGAAGCATTCAGACCCCACTGATCTGATCCTCCTGGGACCTGGGCTTCGCCAGCACTTGTGCACAAGGTTTCCTTCATCATCGTGGTTCTACATCACCACTCATTTCTGTGGATTACTTTGAAGTCTTACCTTATGTGGTCGACAACTTCCTTCAAACTGTGAATGTGCCAACAAATAAAAGCATGCACTGACCTCCTGTCCTTCCCTGCCCAGCTGCTGACAAGAGCGGCTTTAGCAGTTTTCCCCTTCCCCGCAGTCCCTCGCTTCCCGGAAAGTGGAACAGAGCAGAGATTCTGGGCTCTGTTGGCAGCCAAGTACATTCGAAGCCTGGCTATCAATGCTTTCATCACTGAAGTACTGCCCCATCCCATACCTTGTTGACTGCTCCACAGTGCTGCTCTCCACAGCAGGAAAAGCTCGGGCCTCCTTCTCCAGCTCCAGCACAAAATGGCCCCTTCTCCCTGGGTTTCTATAGTCAACACAAATGCCAGGTCACAGCTTGATGGCTAATGGGCTCCCTGCCCAGGCAGGCCTGGCTCTCCCCATAGCAACCCCAAGCCACCTGAGGTGCTATACCCTTAGGCCTCAGACACAGGCCTGCGGTGCTTCTTGCTCTCACTCCTCCCCATTTTTCTGGGACTGAGGCAAAGTAATAGCAATTTTTCCCTCTCATTCCAGTGTCTGATGATTTTCATCTAGGGCTGTACCTCCATATGAAATATAATGCTTTGGGCTCCTTAAAACATGGCATGGCCCTTCTCGCTTGCTCTCTCACAGGGACAGAGATTCAGAGGTTACTTAACTACCTCTAGGAATGGCACAGGCTTATCTTGTGGCAGCAGGATACACATAGTCTGAAAATGTTAATAGCAGAAATACTCATTTTTCTCTTGTCTCCACAATCAGCAATTCCAGCACCTAGAAATGCAGAAGCCTACCTCAGCAGTGCTATCTATACCAGGAAAGCACCCTGTTTAGAATGTGTTTAAGTGCTTTTAAGCACAAAATGTTCTTCTCTAAGGCAGAGATAGTCCATAAGAAAAAAGAATGTGTAAAATGGAGGAAAATCATCCCCACATATCAGCTGAACAGCATGGTCTTCCATGGTCCTGATAAAAATGTTTAGACTATATAAACTCCCCACCAGCACTACCCCCAACCTGCCATGAAAAGCTTGCACACACTTCTATCAAAGATTGTCACAACCCTTCTTCTGGTCAGGTGCCAGAGCAAAACTTACTTTGAGCTGAAGACTCAACTTCCCATGATGACAATACCTCATTACTAGCCTTTATTCAAAGCCCTGAACAACAGAGCACATCTCTAGTTTTTATTCTTACCTGTAGAAGGGCTTGAAAAGCCTACTGCATTCCCTTCATACTTGAGATCTGCAGCAGAACATTTACAAAATATTTATTTGCTTTTTTCTCCCCCTGCCCCCTCATTCTGGAGGCTAAAGGAAATTTTACAGAGCTACAACCTCTAGGAAAGGGAAGCAAACCAACCTTCTCTCTCTCAAATCTCTCTCCTTGCCATTTCATTCCCTACCCATACTCCTATGTCCCTTCTGTTCCTTTGTCCATGTCCACATTCACTATCACTAGTCCTGACCCTGTAGATGCAATATCTACCACGGTCACACTAGCTTATTGACCATTTCTATGCAAACTTCTACTCATAGGCACAAGGAAAGCCATTTAAGACTGCTTCTTCTTCTTCAGAGTTTTAAGTAAGCCACTTCAAACATGTCAAAACATCAGGATGCATTATGGGAGGCTGTCATGAAACAGTTGGCTTTTTCATCTGGAGGGTTATAAATGCAAAGCTGCATAGCTCTTTGGTTGTGCTTCCAATCCCTAGCATTCCCTAATACTAACATTGCTGATAAATCTTACGGAACAAAAGTAATGTGAAAAAGAAGCAGTATACAAATAAGAGACAATTCCTCTTTTTCTGCCCCAGCTGCAGTGACTGAATCTTCAGTTTTAAGAGAGAAGGAAAAACACTGATTTTCTTTGAATAGAAGCATTAGCGCAAGTCAGAGAATCACAGAATCATAGAATGGCTTGGGTTGGAAGAGACCTTAAAGATCATTTAGTCAACCCCCTGCCAGGGGCAGGGACACCTTCTACTAGACCACATTGCCGAAAGCCCCATCCAGCCTGGCCTTGAACACTCCCAGGGATGGGGCATTCACAGCCTCTCTGGGCAGCCTGTTCCAGTGTCTCATCACCCTCTGAGTAAATAATTTCCTCCTTATATCTAAGCTAAATCTACATTCTTTTAGATGAAAGCAATTACCTGTTGTCCTATCACTACACACCCTGATAAAGAGTCCCTCTCCAGCTTTCTTGTAGACTCCCTTTTGGTACAGAAAGGCTGCAATAAGATCTCTCCAGAGCTTTCTCTTCTCCAGGCTGAAAAACTCCAGTTCTCTCAGCCTGTCTTCATAGGAGAGGTGCTCCAGCCCTCTGATCACTCTCATGGCTCTCCTCTGGATTTGCTCCAACAGCTCCATGTCCTTCTTATTATGTTGGGGACCCCAGAGCTGAACACAATACTCCAGCTGGGGCCTCACAACAACAGAGCAGAGGGGACAATTACCTTCCTCGACTTTCTGGCCGTGCTTCTTTTGATGCTGCTCTGGATAAGATCAGCTTTCAGTGCTGCAAAAGCACATTATCAAGTCATGTTGAGCTTCTCATCAAGGAACATCCCCAAGTCCTTCTCCTCTCAAGCCTGTCAAAGTCCCTCTCTGGATGGCATCCCTTCCCTCCAGCGTGCTGTCTGCACCACACGGCTTGGTATTGTCAGCAGACTTTCTGAGGATGCACCCAATTCCACTGACCACATCACCAACAACAATGTTAAAAAGCACCTGTCCCAGTACTGATTCTTGAGGAATGCCACTAGTCACTGGTCTTCACCTGGACATAAAACTGTTGACTGCAACTCTTTGAGTATAATCATCCAGCCAATCCCTTATCAGCTGGGTGATCCATCTGTCAAGACCATGTCTCTCCAATTTAGAGACAAGGATGTTGTGTGTCATTCTGGAAAAGCAAGCTCAAAGAATCTTCTTGATAGGAGATGGGGGAGAACAGGACACCAAAGACTGCATATTATCTTAAGTCGAAAAAGGTATGAGTTTATTTGGCAAGTTAATTAATAAGCATTTCATTAATCCATGAAACATTTCATTACAATTCAGTGTACTGGAATTATAGCTATGCTACATGAAAGCTAGTAGAGGTGAACAAACTGACCTACCAGTCATTAGACAGTTTAGAATGTGAAATGCTATATTTATTTTATTTTTAAAAGCTACTTTGTAAAATTCAAAATTTACTAGCTGTCAGACAACTTCAAAAACTTCTAATTTCAGAATTATTGTTCCCACATGATGTCATCTTTTTTCAGTGTCGACTGAAGCTTCTGCACATTTTTTAGCAGCTGAAGGGAGCTTCTGCTTTTCTGCCCAGCATGAGATTTGGACGTACTTTCCCTTACAGTGACTGTAATCTCCTTTGCATCCTTTTGGTTACCATATTTTGGTTTGACATGAGCTGCCTCTTTCTTCAGTTTCTGAGTCTTTCGCTTTAATTTCTGCACCTACAAAGAAAGATTACTAATTAGAATGTTACCCGCTTGGAGGAACTACTGCTGTACAGCTTACCAAATTTCTACCAAACTCCAAACTAAAGACGTACAAAGGACTTAAAAATTATTAAAACCTACTAATCCTGCATATAGTTGTCTTGCATAAAGTTGTTCTACAGAAAACTGACTTTGCGCACACAGAAAGCATTATAGAAAACTGACCTCATCCACACTCAAAAGACTGCTGAACCCTGTTACTCCATGAAGTAAAAATGCTTGCTTCAAAGCACCTGAATATCACCTGTTACCAACTTATATTTACAATAGTCTTTTCCCATTTCAGATTGTACCAATGTAACAACAACAAAAAAGCTATAAAATCAATGCAGCTTATTATCAGTCACCATATCTGACAGCTTACTTTGAAGCCTCACAACAAAATCAAGAAACATAACAAATATGGTTGATTGCTATAGAATGTTTTATAAATATTAAGCCTTGACTTGCATTTGGCATGAAAATGTCACTCCTAAAGATAAAATTGTGCTGGAAACGTTCCATATGCCAATTTGAGATGTTAATTCATTTCTAAAAAAAAAATGTAATAATTTTAATAATATACTCTAGAATGCAATTAAGTGTGAAACACAGAGACAACTACAGTATTTTTAGCATGACAGGTTCTAAATGCAGAAAAATGTACCAGAAATATTAAGATTGAATCATAGAATGACAGAATGGCCTGGGTTGAAAAGGACCTCAAAGATCATCGAGTTTCAACCCCCCTGCTGAGTGCAGGGTCGCCAACCACTAGACCAGGCTGCCCTGCGCCACATCCAGCCTGGCCTTGAATGTCTCCAGGGATGGGGCATCCACAACCTCCCTGGGCAACCTGTTCCAGTGCGTCACCACCCTCTGAGTGAAAAACTTCCTCCTAATATCTAACCTACATCTCCCCTGTCTCAGTTTAAAACCATTCCCCCTTGTCCTATTGCTATCAACCCATGTAAACAGTCGTTCCCCCTCCTGTTCATACACTCCCTTCAAGTACTGGAAGGCCACAGTGAGGTCTCCCTGGAGCCTTCTCTTGTGTGAAATTCAAATAGATTGGTCTGTGCATGAAAGCACAAAAAAAAAAGTCCAAAAAACCAATAGACACCAAAGGTTACAGGAGTGGCCTCTATTGATAACCAGGGCATGATGGATGGTAATCAAACAGACAAGCATGAAGAATGTGCTATTTACATAATGACTGTAAGGCATGTGCTCTGATAAGGTTGTACCACAGCACAGACAACTTGCCAGCAAAAGATCTACACTCTCAAATACTCAAGAACAACAACAGGGTTGCGCCACATCAAATGTGCCATTCCTCTTCCTATCATCCCCAAATGAAGGCAGACTGTAGCCACAAAGATACGCAAAATGAAGAAGTAAAGGTGCTGTTGTTGTCATGCATTGTCTCAGGTTCATAATGTTACCAAGATTCTGAGGCAAAGAATAACATCGTAAGTGTTGGCTTCTCAAGAATGTTAGATATTTATCCATAAATCAGTAGACATTCCCAAGAGAGACAGCAAGGACTCAACAGTCCACTTTCCTTACATTTGATATAAATGTCTTTGTCTTTGCAAGTACATGGACAATAAAAAGTTTAAGTGAGCAAAATCTATCAAAGAATGAATATGAATAAAGCTGGTCACATTTAAATTAAAAATCATTTTCCCATTCCACAAGGTCTCACACTGAGTTTTGTTTTGTTTCCTGTATAACTAAAGCTCTTAGGTAAGCCTATTTATCCTACAAAATAAGATGAAAGAACAGAAAAATATCTGACAGAATTATAGGTTACATTTTTTATTATGTTCCAAACCAAATTGCTACAAGTGGGCTGAGCAGCTCATCTACAGAAGTGTGATTTTCTATGGGCATGTATAGAAAGTTGTTATTTATGTCTCTATAGAAAATAGCGACAGAATGTGTATAGGTTAAGGGTTAAAAAAACTAAAAGGTTTGTATGGCTATGACTTCTGGGACAAGTTGCAGTCAATAAACTATTTCGTTAATAAAAAACTTCAATATTTCAGTAAAATACAAGACATTCAAGCCTGTCTGTACAGGAATTATAGCTTCTATTTTCTTATTCCCCAGACAGAGAGGGCATGAAGGAATGAAATCTCAACAGCCTGTCTTAATATAGGGAGTGAAAGTGACAGACTGAGCAACTCAGTTCTGTACTGCAGAACTGCCACAGGACGGGAAGTTTTCTCACTGGCATACGTACCTAGCTGCCAGCTCTAAGCACCGTTTTATGATCTAAAGGAGGAATTGCAGGTACAAGAACATTGAGTTAGCAGCCTAACTTTCATCACCCATACTGGAACATCCTGGCTTAAGCATTCCAGTGGCATTCTAGTTAATGACAACAGAAGGCAGAGTTGTGGCAGCCATTTAACTAGAGCGATACTAGCTGGACAGTTTACATTTTTTTCTTACGCTGTTCTGGTGTTTTTTCAAATTGGATATTTGTTCTCCTTTAACGTCCATTTGTTTTATAAGGCAATTCAGCTTCTGTTCTAGATCTCCACGAATTTTGGAGTCCTGAGTGTCCAGGATCTGCATCAGAAGTTCTTGATGTTCACTGTTAAAGACAAAAATGGCACAATAAATATTCATGATATAGCCTCTAGGATTTGCTCCAATAGTTTCAGTGTACTGCATGAATTGCTAGCTGTTTTGTCCAGAGTACAGCAATTTAGCGTTATTTACTCCCTTACACAATACACATTCATCTGGAACGTATTCACTCTAGAAAAGAAGGGTTTTTTTTCCAGGGGGTCTGATTCTCATTTCAGATTTGTAGCTGATGAGAATTTGGAAAGTAAACAGAGCACAAGAGCAGCTATGAAGTTCTTGCCCAATTTAGTGCAGACTTTGAAGGCTTACTGTAATACAGAAAAGTGTTTTTTAAATTAGTAATTTAAGTTAGTTTTCCTGCCAGACTGTTCAAATTGAAATATTCCACTCAAAAAGATTAGCAGCAAAGTGTGTTGCTTAATTAAATTAACCAGCTTAATTAAAAGGAATGCTTTAGACCTGCTTGATACCTGGACATCTGAACAAAATGAAAGCACAGTCTCTGTTAGATAGGTAATCTCTTTCCAAAGCTCAAAGCTTTTTTTCTAACTTCTGTGTAACTGTTGGTTCTTGACACTTTAACTGGGGCAACTGGTTGTTGCTGCAAAGAAAAATATTCCCGTCCTTGAACTGCTATGATTAAACCAACAATTATTTTTTGAAGAAGGGATTGGTTGCCAGTTTAAATGTTGCCACATCAAATGTTTCAAACCAGTGTCAATATCCACACTGGTTTAATCAACATGTCCTCCTCTGTTCAAACCACAGCTCATCATGTTCACATGTCTACTACGACCAGCTGCATAGCTTTAGCCCACAATTTTACAAGCTTGTGTTAATTCAAAGATGCCTAAGAACACAACTTGTCATTCACGTTTATTTGTATGGCCAGAAAGATACATACAGTCCAGTCCCATTTAGAGCATTAGCTTTTCCCACACTCTGCTCATTTTCTGGCAGGAAAGTATGCCTTTTTTCACAACCCTCTTAAAGCATTCTCCAGGAAAACATTCTTGGTATACTTGATAGATCTCAGAGTACATTTAACTTTTCTAAAAATCCCAGGGCTGAAAGATTTTTTTTATTTGCTGCAGCTGTTACTTCAGTAGCATCACAGATAAACACAGAAGAAGCCCAGCTAAAGAGTACTTTGCTCATTTACAAGATCAGTAAAACATCAGGATAAAAAGAAATTTTACCCGTTAGGCCTGCTCAGGAAATTCTCACATGCAGTCCTACATTTAAAAAGGTTAGGTTTGAGTGTAGTACACCGATAGCTTCACAGGGGTATTGCTGAAGTCACTTTTACTCATAATACAAAAGATGACTACTCACAAGCTCATTTGGCTCCGCTCATCCTGTATGCCCAACAGAAGGTCAGAAAGACTTCTAGTGGCAGTAGATGATGAGGATACAGATTTTGAAAGAGTCGTTTGTCCTGAACTTCCAGATGCATTTTGATCTTGTCTTTGTGATGAGATACATGGATTGCGATGTTTCATAATATGCAACACACTTTGTACATTTGCACTAAGAGAATGGCTGGAGCTGACAGACTTAAAGAAGAATAAGTAAGTTGTTTACAAACGCGTTTAACAATTTCAGGAAAGAGACTTACTGAAATGGCAGATGCCAGTTCAGTGAGAATGTTTGGTTTCACTCACCTTCCCAGCCACAAAAGGTAGTACACCTGCCTTTACATGAAATTGTGGAAGATGCATTTCCTTCATTATAGGATTTTTCTGCCATAAAATAGACAGAAAAAGAAAGACAAGAAATTTCAATGTGCTAAACCAACATTGCAATCTTAAACTTCTTTTTTTATTTTGTAGAATAACACAAATTCAAATAAAGAAGCTGTGAAATGCATCAGCTCAACTTCCCTCTTGTTTTTTAAAAAAATATTTCCCTACTGTACTTGGAAGGAGTAGGATTTTCCAACAATAACAGCTGAGATAAGTAAATTATCTTCCAGATTCACTTAGCAGATAGGTTGGCAGTTAGACAGACATTAAAAAAATTGAGCACTGCTTACTTAAGCAAAACTAGAGTTGCAAAATTTTGACTGACCTGTAACATTTGTTGCAAAACTCTCTTGATTTCAACAATCCCCCTAAAATGTGCCATCTTAGGATGGCCTACTTTAAAATTACTTTGGAAGCTAATTTTGCCAGATAAACTGAAAAGCAGATAAGACAGGACACAGAGGAGGGCAGGAAAACTGTAACAAAGGTTATTGTCATGACAGTACAGGGACGTTTTCCAATGAGGTGCTGCCAGCTCCGTCCCATTTTTAGTTACCAAAAGCAAAAAAAGAAAAAATAAAAAAAGGAGGTATTGGGCACTGTTATTCACTTTGGAAATTGAATGAAGTGCAGCAGACAAATCAAGTGGCTCTTACATTACCATTTTTCACAAATTCCCATCTCTGTGTGAGTCAGATGCTATCAGCAAAACTATGCTAATGAAAAGCTTCATGTTACCTTCTTAGGACTTCTTTTCTTCCTGCTTCTCTTTCTAGGTCCACTTTCAGATGAATCTGAAGACATCAAAATTCTGTATATCTCAAGTTCTGTCTGTAGCTGTGTGAATAAGCAAAAAAGAAAGCAACTATTTAGTATAATATTAGAAGTCTAAAATCACACTAATTAATTTTTTCTTTCATGTGTGAATGAGAGCCAATTAAGGGTACTGTTAACAATTCTGCTTGGAAGGCATAACCTACGCTTAAAAACTGAACAGGTTACTGGGATGGTACGGCATCAGACATAGCTCTGTCTTACAAGTTCCCATTTTCATATCCAGATGCAGTAGGCATACTTTTCCACTATGACACAGAGTAACTGAAATAAAACAATCCTGCTGCTTGCTATGGATCTGATCATAAAATCCAAAGAATGTGAACACTGGGATCTTACAACCTGGAGACAGAAAGAACTGAATCCATCTGTGTAACATAGAGGTCAAGCCTGCTGGACAATCCACACATAACTCTGAAGTTCAAAGCTGATATAAAGGCCCATGATAAACAGGATAATAGCCATTCCCAATCCAGAAGGACAAGAACTTTGTTTTGGCATGTGCAGCAGTTCCGGCTAAACAATGCTGGAAGTTCATCACTAAAGTGAGATTACTCTGATTTTTCTGTCATCAAAAGGAAGCTGAATCAGCTGTGCCACACCCTGTGTTTCCAAACTCAGATCCAACAGATCTAAACTGATCTACAGTGAATCAAGGTGGGACTAATAGTAGTTTAAGACCCAGATCATTGTGCTTATGTCCTTTCTTGAGCAAATGTTTATACTACTGCTAAGGTCAGATTATTTGCTCTGGGAGAGTTATTCTTAATGTTACTCAGAAGATAAAATCTTCATAGCTGGCTTTCTGCCAGAAACAGTTTAAGAAAGAACCCCCCCCCCCTAAAATTGCAGGTTTTCAACTATGCCATTCTGCTGTATTCTGGAGGTGATCAGATATCTGGGCTACAAACTGCAAGGTTCCTGGACTGATGAAAGCCAACTGAATTTGGAAGAGATATAAAATTGTCTCCAATTATGAATTAATTTAAGCTTTCCACTTCACTTGTGGCTGCATTGTTCCAAAACTCTTCATTAGCTCTGCACCCCCCTCTCTGGGGAATGCCACCACAAACAATTCTTTCAAAATGGTTGTTACCTCTCATAGAAGGTTAAGAATACTTGAATCTACTTTGCTCCTTTGTTTCTTTGGTTTTGCTTGCTTTGGCAAATATTCCTCTCTGAAATGGGTGATGGCACAACAAACTGACTGTGATTTCACAGAACAATGAATTATACAAACTCTCAATAGACAATATAACAGTATCACCATTAAAATCTTTTCCAACTATAGTCGATTACATTCAATTTCAGCAAATCTTAACAAAAAGGAATACAAACAGAATGATCAATCTTACTTGAGGTATGAGGGTTCTTACATGACCACCTTCTAGTTACTGTAAATTGAGATTATCTGATTCAGTTGCAGCTTCTCTAGAAATTAATACTCTACTGAGATCGCTGACAGCAGCTTTAAGGCTGATGAACTCTCATTAACACAAAACTAAGCGGAATCTTTCCTGATCAAGAAACACACAGCACATCAGACAAACATTCCCTTATGTAATTTATGACTAGTCTAGTTAGTACTCCAGGAGTTTTCCATGAGTTAGTACTCTAGGATTTAAGCATGTAGAGTTTAAATGTTATTTAAAAGGTATTTTGGACAGAGAGAATAGCTTCCTCCAGTAACAAAAAATGAGATCAAATAAAACTGTTTCAGTCTACCTGAGCAGCTTTGTCTTCTATTAGCTTGTACTGATGCTCTTCTTTACAAAGCTTTTCTTCTAAGTGTTTGATTTTGTCCTGAATTTGAAAGCAAGAAAGCTTAGTCACACTTCACTTTGTCACACTGAATCAGAAACCTGTAGTAGCTTGTAACTGTAATCTAGTATAAAGCATGCTGGAATTTTTAAGGCCCTGACTGGGGAAAAAAAAAAAAAAAAAAAGCAATTTATGTAAATGAAGCCAAGGAAGCCAAGCATTCAGTCAGGTGTATTTGACGATCTCAGCTTTAGCAAAGGAAACTTTTGCAAAAGTTTGCACTATTAACAGTATGCCATACAACTCATATCAAATGAATGACTTTCAGACTAATTCCATGCTTACTTACATCTGCAATTCTCTGAGTAGCAGTAAGTTTAAGACACTCTTTTTCTAGCACTTCAAGTTTTTCAAGTTTTGTATGCAGTTCCATCTGGTTCTGATTTTTCTCTTTCTGAAGATAGGTCAGAAAACATAAGCCAGAATGAAGTGTGCAATTGACTAAAATTATTTCAGACAGAAAAAACACACACACACAAAAAAACCCACACACTACAATAAAGGTGTTTAACTAATTTAAATTTCATATTTTTTAAATTGCAAAGTGATGAAAAATACCAGACAGACAAAGAAGACTTATGTTTCCAGCAGTCTTTTTGTCTACCAAATGTGCAAGTATTAGCATGGTTTTACTCATTTGGAGTTACATCTAGGGAGTCTTTTCATACAATGCATTCATACAATGTTGTCAACAACCAGACAGATAGAAAATTGCTTCTGTTGGCTATCTGTCGTACTACACAGAGCTGAGGAAGAATGAGGAATAAAATTTTTAACTATATTACAACTTTGTTAGTATGTTAAAAGGCTTCACCTGTTGTTCTAGAATCATTTTATTTTCCAGTTCTGCGCTCTCAACCATTTTCCTCATGTAATCCAGCTGTTTCTCCAGCAGGGAGCAGCGGGACTGTGCTGCATTTAACTGCACACTTATATCTACAAAGAGAAGCAAAGATGCTCAGTACAGCAATAGGAGTTATACATTTAACTGGTTTGTCATCTCCCTGAGGAATTCTCTAACTCCAAAAGAGGCAGGAAAAGTTTTGTTAGTCTGAACAAGTCATGTGGTTAAATATACATTGTATAGAACATGAGACTCAAGATGCTTTTCCAGAGCCAGTCTCTAATACAAATTCCAAAGGTGTGAGCGCTGCTCTTACTTTGATTTGTATCAGCAGAATCTGGTTTCTTCCCTTCTACTCACTTTTCTCAAGTTAGCAGTGTTATACAAGTAAGCAGATGCTAGCTTATTGTAGGAGTTAAACACACCACCTGAAATATGTTTATTTTTTTTAAATAGCCTTAGGAGTTATGCAATATCTGGTTAATATGTGTAAAAAAAAGATCTAAACTTTATCCACAATTATCAGGCTTCTACCCCTCCACAGTTCTGAAGCAAAAAAAAAAAAAAAAAGAAAGAAAAAAAGAAAAAGAAAAAAAAAGAAAAAGAAAGGGGGTTGCATCATTAATTAGCTATTTGTCAAAACAGCACTCCCTGGATTATGCAGTCTTTGAGTTGGTGTGGCTACACCTTATCACTCAGAGAAATACCTTTCCTCTGTTGTTCGTGATGTGCTGTGTCATTTTCGAAGGACTCATGTTCTAAGGCCTTCTTATACTGAGCAGCTGCTTCAGAAAGGCTGCACAGATTCTCCTCAGCCTGCGTCCTCTCCAGCTCTAGACGGTGGATCTTTTCTTGAAGAGTTCTCAGGGCTGCCACCACAGCTAGAAAATAAAGCATCAGTTACACTGAGCTCTTGTAACAGTTCCTCTTACTATTTTTATAAAACACTTCAAATGGAAAAATACTACCTAGCTTTTCCTTCTAGGATCACCTCTAAAAGGAATGACATTCTCCAACCGTACAATTACACACTCAGAGTGTACCTAGGAGAAAGTAAACATGTTTACTGCATAAGTGGGGTATAAAGAACAGAATAGCAATGCTGTTAAGCTATTTTCAGTCAAAATGTTGGGAAGCATGAAGAAATCATGGCAAATTAAGTACAGCAAAACCTGGGACTCAGACCTATTAGCATCTGTCTACAGAGGAGCAGGGAAGACAGGTATCCACATCAGGTATCCAGGTTTTGGCATAATGCAACTGGTGTGGACAGATTTAAAACAAACAAACAAACAAAGGCTCCTGACAGGGGGGGAAAGATCAGATGCAATGGGACATTTTAACAGAGGGTGCATTTTAAAAACTTTACTGTTTCAGGAGTGAATGATTTGTCTGTCTCATTTCTTGTATTCAACATTAAAAAAAAAAAAAAAGCAAAATCTCTCAGCCTCAGATCAATTCAAGAGTGAAAATTATTCTGAAAATACAATCAAAGTTACAACTTTAACTGCAAGGAGAAGCTTGCTAGCTCTCCAAAAAGCACATACACCTATAGAAGTTTAAGACACATTCTCTAACAAATTCAGCTTCTTGATGGACATTTCATAAGCCTTGACATTTCTGTTATACCAATTCTCTTGGTAGAGGAATACCTAGCAAATATTGGTACCTCCATAACAACTCTAATCAGCTTCCCATAGCCTAAATAAAATAAGTACATAAATAACAGATCCCAGAGAGCAGAAGGATGGAGTGAGGCTACTTCTTACATTTTTCTGATGGTATACCAAACATTTCCTTGTTTAAACATTCAGCTGTACAATATTGAGCTGAACATCTTGATTCAAATAGCCCAAAATCTGTATGACAGAAGTTTATTACAGAACTCACATATTCTTCATATGGGGAAGTCACAAAATAAAAGAACAATGATGACATACACGCTATCTCTGTGCAATATTGCAAAGTTTTACATGAAATAAAATCCAAGTATGGTACACTTGTGATTTTCTCAGCCATCTGGACAACTTAAACCACCAAGCATTTGTGCCGTGAGCTCTGGAGAGTAATCACTGATTAAGGCACAAAGTAATCATAGGGGTTCGTGTTTCACATAGACAAATTTGCTGATAACTTACCTGAGATTCTGTTTTATTCACAAGCTCTCTGGATAAATCATACCACACAAAAAAGCTTAGAGTGATTTAAAGCTAGAAAGCATTTAATAACACAACACAAAGCCAATTTCAAGACAGAGTACAGTATCATGTCTTTTTTTTTTTTTTTTTTTTTCTGGATTTAAAGCATGAACTGCTTCTGTTGAGTTTGAAGTTTTCTCCTTTGCTTTTAGAGGAAGTCTGACGATCTTTAAGTTAAACAATTTTCAAAGCCAAAGTTTATAAGGATGTCAGAAGACTTGCAGCAGTTTCCACTCCAGATGTACAACTTCAGGGAGACTACTCCCTCTGGACACATATACATCCTGTCTTACTGTCAGTCTGATAATCGCAGCAAGTCATTGAACTGGGTAAAACAAAATGGAGACTTTGCTCAAGAGATTTCACAAGGAACAGTTAAAAAGACCACTTCTTGGCTTACCTTGGTTATAGTAGATAGAAGGCCCGTCGTCACCAGAAACTGCCTGCTTCTTTGGTTCTCCACAAACAAAGGGTGCAGGAATCATTTTAGCTGGAGGCTGAAGAAAGCTTCCTATTAAGCTGTCCATTGATTCAGAATCCATAGGCTGCAAAAAAGAGAGCTACATATTGACATTAGCTCTTTAGTGAACCATGTAACAGTTTTCAAGGCACATCACTGAGCAGTCCCTGGCTGTGTTTATATTAAGCCAGATCACTTGCATAAAATAATAACTAAAAAAGCCACATACACCCAGAAGTATTGTGCATGTTAATCTGATTCCAAAACAATGTCTTTTGTAACATCAAACACAGCTGTCCTCAAACAGCCAAAATTTTCTAAGATTTTTCCTCTGTGTTTTCTAAACTTAATAGTGACCTTCTAAAAGCCAAAGATAAAAACATTTTTATAGCATCTATTTTACAGAACTTAGCATATGCCTCTCAGTGGTCTCTGCAGAGCAAGCACTGCAAGTTCTACACTCTGTTTTTGCAGCCTCCTTATTGTTCCGGTACATTATAATGTGTTATGGTTTAGTTTTTTGTTTTTTTTTTTACATATGGCTTTATTGCATAATGACATGGCTTTTGACAGAGTGTTGAAATAACAAAAGGATAGTTAACATGCGATCTTCTCATGATTACTATCAGCATTCTCACCATTATTAAACCTACGTATTAATTCCCTTTCTGCTTTACCCTTTTGCATTCTTTATTTTATCAGAAGCACATCTGAAGCCTCTTTATGCTCTAACAGTGATTTTCCTTGATACTCAAGACATGAGCAAGGAAGTTTGCAGAAAGTGTCTTGGTCTAATATAAGCTCTAGGAAAGCAGACCCTTTGAGATCAATTCATAAGTACTCTATGGCAAGTCATTCAAGCCTCATTTTGTTGTTTACATTGGGACGCTATGACAACCAAGCATGGGCAATAGGTCATACAAACAAAGGCTATAGGTTGTCTGAAGAGAAAAGTTGGAAAAGAAACTAACTTTAAAGACATTTTTAATAAGTTTGGACTTACTGATACTTTAAAAATCAGCTTTTCCTTTGTATTCTTTGCTCTTCTACCATCTACTAGTTCTACTTAGGAATGGCAGAGACCAATTCTAATGTTGCACAAATGCTTTCATCAAAGTACAAACTTTGTTGCCCTTTATTAAGGGTCCTATCAATTCGCACATTTAAAGCAGAAAGAGTCATTCACTTCTAAAAGCCCTTACCAGGTCTTGCAAGTAGTTGGAAGTGTAAATACAATGCCAAGAGAAGGAAGTTAAAGCACCTTTTAAGCACACCACAGCTACCTACCAAACTAGGACAAGCACTTCACTTGATAAATTCAAAATTTAAAAAAAAATGAAGATTGTATACAGCTTCAGTTGCTGGAAAAGCAGCTTGTGTGAAGGTTCAGTGATAAAACAACTATGGTACTGCTCAAGTTTAAAACGGAAATTTCTTCTGATAGAACAGCAGTGGTGCTGTCTGCCCTAAGCCGTGCTTCTTGTGAGAGCCGCAAGAGAGGGCTTCCTCCTCATGGAGAGCTATTCACAGGTGCTGATTCCCCAAAAGTGACAAAAAGAAGGTATCTTGTAACAGAAGGAATAAATCCTAACAAAAACCAGAAGATATGACAAAGCACACCCTAGGAAAATTCATTCCTTTGGGATAGGGAAGAAAGTTTTCAATGAAGGAACAATTTTCCAGTAACAGCTCTTTCAGTGCTGTTTCAGAATACATTCAAAATAGAAAAAAATTCACATCCATCCACACCGCCTCTTCAAGACATGCAAGAAACCAAAGGTACACAGAAATACTTTCCTTCTCCCACAGGCTGTCATCACAGAGACACTGATAACAGCATCTCTTTGCCAGGGCTTGCTTGACTTTGGGCCTCCCAGACACTAACACTTTTGCATGTTAGCACCCCTAGGGCAGATCCTGCATTTCAGGGTAGTCCACCCACCACCAGCACAGCTCTCCTCGTCCACCCTAGCAGCGTCCCTTGCACCACTGGCCTTTGCCAGAAAGTTCCCTGGGGGCCCTCAGCCATCTTGTGCTGGCTACCCACAGCAAGGCCATGCAGCTGGCTTTTGGGGCTTGGCGGCTGGCTCTTGGAGCCACCCTGCCCTCGTAGGCAAGAGGTCCCACCTGGTGGCCACAGGTATGACAGGCCTGGTATGGCATGGGGTAATAGCACGATATTTCACAAAGTACCTATAATGGCACAGCATGATATTCCTCAGAGTACAAAATAAGCAACACTTACCCTTCCATTGCTTCTCAATTCCTACACATTGGTGATGAAAAAGTACACACACACAACAAACTTCCTGCTGTTGCTGCTAACAGAGAAACTCAATCTGGAAACTGAAGCATAAGAAGGCCACTTTTGTCTACACCATCTGACCCTTCAGCAGTCACCACAACTGAAAGCTTGCTTCTCCAGGAGTTGCCATGCTCCCCTGCAAGGCACCATGCTTTCTCACAAGTCTGCAGCTGCTACAAATCAATTAGTTTCCCTGTTGCCTTCCCACAAACAACTTCTGCCGTTTCCGAGGAGATGGGTATGCAGACGGTTGTAGGAAGGGCAGTGATCCAAAGCAAAACAAATAAGAGGAGAGAATAAAGTACCGGAAAATTTGAGAAATCCTAGTCAAGCCCAGTAACACAAAGGTGAAGGGACCTATCTGGGAGAAAAGGGAGAAAAAATACCCTTTAGTTTGGCAGGTGAAGAAGGAGGAAAGGAAAAGGGATGAGGCCAGCTCAGCGGCCCAGTGATGGTGATCTAGCCAATCCTCTGTGGGCTTTAGCATGCACATCCCCAATTTCTCCAGCACAGCAGAGAATAATGTGCACCTTGGGGCAGCACTGGAAGTGAGAACTCTCCAAGCTGCTTCTAAGAGCAGGGACTCAGCAACGGGTGTGAAGGAAGGTAACACTGCGCAACTGAGACAGTGATGTTTGCAGAACACCTGCTGTGGACATAGTTACAGATGCCTTGTTTTGCCACAGCTTCTCAGATGCAGAGGCTAAAACAGTCTGAGGGAATGGTTGCTATAGTGTCTGGAGGCTCTGCCAACATAATTGCTTCAGAAGAGGTGCTCTAGTGTAGACGAGTCCTTCAGTATCTTAGGAGGTAAATATAGATTATAATACCCATTCTACTCAGGAGAAATATCATACAGTGCTTCAGATGAAGACATGGACCAAGAAAAAGACCAAGTCACTTACACCAGTGAGACAGCAGAGTGAACATTTTCAGTCAACTAGAACAAGAAGCCTATGAAAAAATAGTTAAGTACCCAAAATTTGTTTGGATGTCAGCTGTCAATATGCAGGCCGGCAGTGATCTTGCACAAAGGCTGCTGGAGGGTGATCGTGCCCTTATTCCCTTAGACTATCATACCCCAGAAGAGGACAAACAAGTTGAAGTTTGTTTCTTAAGGCAAACAGATGACCATTTCCTCACGGTCATCTATATACTAATGCGATTTATCGTTACACTGTCTATATTTATTTTTGGTGAATATGGCCTGTGTTGAGTCCCAGAGTACTGGATTAGTCTGCTGTTTAAATCAATTGGAATTTTAGTTACCGCTGTCTTGCCCAATAAGTATGTGAACAGTGGGGATTTACTGAGCATCACTGAAATCCCAAATGTTACAGAAAGACCAGTTATGACTTCCTTACTGTTCTTCTCCCCTCCTCTCCATTCCTCCCTTCAACTTTTGGCAACAGCATTGAATTATTTTCTAAAAACTTTCTGGTGAATTCCAAAAGTGTTTTGCCACAAAACATACAAACATACAATTATGTCACATGCTGTAGAGCAGCACACGGAAAAGCATTTTAGGAGTGAATTATAACAGGCCCAGGGAATAATGCTGGCCTAACATTTTCCCAAAAGATATACATTGCAGGAATAATGTGACAATGTAAGAGATGCAGCCCCTAAGTCCTCCAACACTTGTTATCTCAGAGAGGTCCTGGCTTACTCGAATTGCCATGAGAGTAACCTTTTAGAACTAAGGAAAAGAGATGCTGTCAGAACAGATTCAAAGAGGGAAAAAATGTGACAAATACAGAAAGGAACATAAAGATAACTACCTTCTGATCTGACCTACTGGCATGCACAATTTGTAATGTTTTCTCTTAATGGAAAACAAAGTCTTAGATGAATTAAGGAATGATCTCTGTTTATCTGACACATTCTAAGAGAAATGCTAAAAAATTGCCCCAACACAGGCTATACCAAGAAAATCCCCAAATGCTGGCTGCTGCCTTGTCTATTTGAGCCAAGTATTGTTGGCAAAAGGTTATGTTAGAGGCCATTTTCATGACACAATTCAAATTAGTCTATTTTTTTCTTGTTTTGCTTTCCTTCAAAAACCAGGAAAAAACTCGATCAGCTGTACTGGCTGTGTTGCAATGCTCTTTTAGCCTCATTCCTGACAGACAAAGAACAGCTTTTCCACTGACCAAAATAAATAAATAAAGTGGCAGGCAAACTGCATTGTTGTTTTGGGAACACCCAGTGTCTAGCATCCTGACACAGCCACTTTAATCAGCTCGAAACATATGACCTTGCGCAGGCCCTATCTAAGGAACTGGTACTCATGTGCCTTCTTTGATCTAAACCAGTTAGCAATGCTGTGGTAACAGCTGCAAAACTAATAGGAAGGGAAAAGCTAACTGAATCAAGAAAGCATTTCAACCTGTCTTTAACTTCACTTGAGCCTCACTTAAAACAAGCTTAGAACAAACAACTAAAATTTGTTAGAACAATCAAGGAACTTGTTGGCAGTGTGTGATTTTTCTGAAAACCTGACATAGGCAAATCCATGGAAGTTGTTGTATTCTTTTGTTTATGAGACAGAAGCGGAAAGTCTTGGAACTTGATATATAAAGGCCCGGTGCCCACTTTCTTCTTTGACACTTCTGTACCAAAACCTATTCATTCCTAAATTTCAAGTCTCATGCAGAACTGTCATACAATATCGTTTTTCAGTCTTGGAAGAAATTACATTGTATTTTCTCATGACACTACGTACTGTAAAGCAAGGTAAAAACTACTACATTAATGACCAAAATTCCATTGAGTCAGTCCTGCTAAACATCCATACTGCTGTTTCTCCAGTTCTTGTTTGCTCAAGATAAAAGAGAACAAAAAAGGAATAAAGAAAATGTATGTTGGGCCAAAAAATAAAAATAAGAAGGTGAGGAAAAAACAGAGCTTTTTTGAGCCTTTTTTTTTTTTTTAAGGAAAGGGTTCTAACCTTTCTAACCTTAGAGTATATGAAACAATCTTGTATCATAATGGGCTTTGCTGTTTTCTTCAGTCAGTACAGCAGACTCAAATCCTCATTAACATGGGCCTTTGGTCATATGTACATGATGAAATCATACCTTTGTGGGGAAGCTGAGCTACTGCAAACTGTTTTAATCTGTACTTGCAGATGATAACTGAACTTAACGTTCAGAGGAACAAGACTGCAAGTTCCTATCAAGTAACAGCTGATATGTTAAGCATGAAAACATCTGGCCTGGAATAGTGTTATCAGAGCAATTACATTTCCATGCCTTTAATCAGTCCAAAGTAATTAAATACAACCTTTTTGTAATAAGCTTCAAACACAAAACCGAATACTATCAATGGTCACTAATATACTTCCTCAATTCTCTAGTAATTTGGTTTCTCTTATCTTCTCCTTTCATCCACCTCCGTGCTACAGTTGCTTTTTCTCCCTCACTTCCTCTCTTTCCTTGTATTTATACCATCTTACACCTTTGTTCCTTGCTATTCTCCTTTTGGACTTCTTATTCTCCCACCCCCTCTTCTAGCCTAAAACTCTGCCTTGTTTTAGAAAATTAAAAAGACATTTTCTTCCACATAAGAATAACTATTTAGTTTCTTCCTTTCATATTTAGGATCCATTTCCAACAGATACTGTTTGCTTTTAGTACACTTAACTGACAAAGAAATTGATGGTGCTCTCCTCAAAAGTCTCCACGAAGAATGCCCCAAATTACATTTTCTACCCACTATTATTTTGTACTGCCTTCTGTATTTTTTTACTGTCTTCCATATACAGTTTGCTAAGCTTGGTCACTTCTCTTTACCCTGCCAAAATCCTTTTTTTTTTTTTTGCTCATTAGAGTGGAAGCAGCTTTCCAAAGAACAAAGCAGAGTACATGTGAAGTGACAGACTGGAAGGCAGGAGGAAATTACTGACTCTGCATATTGACCCTTGATTCAAAAGAGGAAGACTTGACTGTTGTGCAAGAGGAAGACTTTCAAGGAAAACTATCTCCAGTATAGAAGACTATGTATCTGTGCAGAGGCAGAATTATTAGAGATTAGAAAGGCAAATGCAAAAAAAAAAAAAAAAAAAGGAGACATGTTAGGGTGGGGTAAATGTGTATGTGGGTTGAAATGACAGTTATAATGAAGAAATATAATGAGGCAGGGGATAGTTGCTGCAGGTACTGACTTATTCACAGTAAACACCTTTTACTGTGTGATAATTTTCACCTTTTGTGTCTCTAACATTTAATGGGATCATTGAAAGATGCTTCTGAATGTTGCAACTTGCCCTCTAGGTAGATAAAACAGACAGATTGTGTCCCCACCATTTTTTACAAGTATTCTTTTTTCAGGAATATATCTTCATCCACCCATCCCTCAACCTAGTATGGAGAAGTAAGAGGTAGATTTTTGGCCAGATAATTGGAACAGCATGACATGGATGAGTTGAGAAACACAAAGAGAGTAATTGTTCATTGGATTAGTCTCCTTTTACATTCTGCCACCCCAACTTTTTTCATACACTCCTGTGCTGCTGATAACTAGGTACCTGGCAGGGAACAAGAATTCTATTCTCCACTTGTACAGCAGGCAATCTAAGAAAAAGAATTTTAAAAAAAAAGGAAAAATATTAACAAGGAAAGTATGTTTCCTTCCTGGCAAGAAATGATTCTGAAAGTTATCTTTTGTAACCAGCAATTGTTTTAAAGATGCAGAAAAACAACAAGCAGATTTGAATTTAAGAACAACTTCTCAATCTTCTTTCTGAGATCTATAATGCTGAAGATCAATTTTAAATAATGTCATCTGCTTACATGACTTAGGTTACACATAGCAACTCCAATACACCCACGCTGTGCATCCTGAGTAGGTACAATATCCTAAGTATCAATGCAAAATAGAGTTTGTATATAGAATGGCTTAATAAGTACTCAGAAATGCAAAAATGTCATATAACTACTTCTGTCCTGAGTTGTCTGGGAAAACTTACAACATTTAAAGCCATCCAGCAGGATACTTGTGTCTTATAATCTGTATATTTCAACTTCCATGACTTCAGTGATGCAGGAAAAATCTGAGTAAGATGCTCTGAAATCCTGCCCCATGTTGTACACATAAAGCTAACTTAAACTGATTATAAATTAAGAGACATTTCTCTTCTTTTCACTTGATGCAATTTCTGGCTCCAAGGTGACTTAGAATGCAATTGTGGATCTTTATGGACCTGACAAATTCTTGGTGTTCTACATGACCTTAGTAAATCACAGAGGGATAAGACTGATATAGGATCAATGTGCCAGGATACCTAGCCTTTCAGCCTCAGGGCTAAATCCTGTGTTTGGTAATGACTGGCTTACGCTCCCTGCATGTAAAGAAGGCACAGTTATAAGGCCAAAACAAGCAGTATGAACTGCTATGAATGTGGATGTGTGTGAAGTCACACCCTCATGCTTGGCACCTTTCTCCTCTTGGGACTCAGAATTTGGAGCCCTCTTCTAGTGGTGAGTGCCAAAATATGCTCTTTAAAACAATGAAAAAAAGAGTCCCTGTAGCTTCTCTGGTCTGTGTCTTCATTTCAAATGGCTGCTAGCCACAGCATTTTTCTTTTTGTTATTACTGGAAAACACCAAAGTCTGTGTTACTGCACAGCCCGATGAAGGTGTTTGAAAGTCCTATTTGGCTGTCAGCAAACAAAAAATTCCCAATAAGCAGCATTCATTTTCTTTTAAAGTGTAGCTGGAGGAAGCAGTGTCCATCTTCTCAATGCTGTCACCCAGCAGTTAGAGCACTGGCCAGGAAGTGGGAGTTTAATGCCTTTCCTGGGAAGCATTCATATCGCATCCCTGACCACCATGCTAGACTGGGAGGAGGAAGAGCAGGAAGGAAGCAGGGAGTCACCACCTTTTCGTTTGAAGTTATGACCCTGTTCAGACAGACACAGAAGAGTATAGGGCAAGGAGAAGGCAGCTGACGCAAAAGACAAAGTAAAACAAGGATGCATCTCTCTCCTCTAGTTTAATCACTGGAAGAGAGTCCTGGGTTTATTTGTGCATTTTTATAGTAAACAGACCCTGGATAAAAAACAGCACTGGCTTGGGAACAACCACTGGGGATTTCCTCTCTTAGGTCAGCGCCTATGGCTACAACACCACACTCCCTCCCTGTGCACCCTTCCTTCTCTTCCACACCAGTGCCACATGTTTGCCATCTTCTCTGACAGGGACACAACTTCAGGTGATGAGGGGATGAACACTTCCTTTCCTCTTGTAGTCCTTCTGAGCACCTATGACACTCTCCCGGGAGTTACCAGGCATTGACATAAATCCCTCTGAGCTGAAAGCTGCTTCTCTCATCACTGGGTTCTCACACTGAAGGTGAGCATTCTGACAAATCCAGATGGGCACCAAAACCAGCAGTGGCTACTGACAAAAGAACCTGACCTTACTAGGGTGAGTCTGCAGGGCTCAGAGAACTTTGCAGTGGGACCTCTCTCAGATCTGCTCTACCTGCTGCCCAGACCACAAGTGGGCACAGTGAGCAGATAGGTATCGTGATACCCAGTTTGGTGTAAATCTGGACATTTCTATCCAGAGACAGACTAATGGAGTTATGTGGAGCAGAATTTCTAGTTCTGGAGTCTAACTCTTAGTCTTTCAGGCTGCATTTATATGGTTACGTGGTGAATAGCTGACAAAATACAACATGACTTTGCATGGTGTGTAGTTCTGGTTCATGAGAGCCAAACTCTTCTCAAAGCAACCCAAGCTTCAGCACAGTCTGTCTACCAGGAAGATCTGGCCTCCAAAGAAGAAGCTGATGTCTCACTTCGCCACCCCTGCTGTACTGCTGACCTCTGCAGATGCAGGCTGGCAGAGTTTGGTTCAGGGCAACCCACATAAGGCCAGAACACGCTGTAGATCTACAACCACTCCTCAGAAGTAGAATGAGGCCACATTTTCTCCCACATTGTACACCGTAGTTTGTTTCGTCAGTGAGGCCAGTCTGCCAGGATGAAGCTTGCGCCTCAGCTCAAAGACAGTGCCAGAGTACCCCCTGGTCTTCTGGTGCCTCACTGGAAAACAGGACTTTTAGAATAGAGAGATCCCATGCTAAGTACTTAGGAGTCAGAGTTAAATAAGCCTCAATGAAAATGGATGAAAGCATTTGAAGGAATCTAATTTAAAAAGCAGTTCCCTCTGAGTTGCACGAGTTTTACTGTGTTAGTAATACAAATTCTCCAGTATTTGTATAAACAAACATTGCAGCAAAGTACTATTTTGTGACATGCAGAAACTGGTAAGAAAAAAAAAGTAACCAAAATATAATTCAGATCTTTTTCTAATTCTGCAGTTGGATAGAATTTGCATATAGCTATAGAAGTCTGTGTGTAATTAAAATAGAGGGAAGTTGATAAACAATCAAGGAAGGAAGGAAATACTGAAGTTTAAAACAGCCACAAATTTGTTTTATTTCAACTTATCATTTTAAAAACTCAAATGCTGTAATTCTGGATGAGTTGCCAGATTGTTTCCTTCATAATTCTGCCTTTCTCTTATCTGTTCTTTAGGGATCAAAAACAAGCATATTAAATTCAGCAAGCAAACACACAAATCAAACAAACACATTCCCCTAACTTCAGGCTCTGATTAATTCTGCTCATAGCCTTTAACCTTGATTTCCACAGTGTCTTGCAGTGAATACAGAAGCTTGACCCAGTATCGGAAAACCACAGAGATTTGGTCTGGAAAAAATAAAGCCACCTTCATCTCCATTACCAAAGCGCTACATTAAAGTCCATCAAACAAAGAGCTGAAATTTGAAGTTTAGGCCTTGGAGCCAGTTTCACAATCTGTTTCCTGTAGCCAGAGTTCATTTGCAGTCAGTGGAAAAAACAACTTCTAAAAGATAAAAGGCAGTGCTGTGACTTTCAATCAATCTTAGCACTCAGTGTGGGAATATGAGCCGTACTAACATCTGACAGCAACACTTCAGCTTTGATTCTATTTTGCCTTATTGATCTCTGATGTATGTAGGCATTGTCTGAGACATCTAGCAAGTACAAGCTTACCATGGGAAAAACGAGACACATCCAACCTCTGCAGATCAAGATCTAGATAGAAATAAAGCAAGCGTTCGTGACATGTCTGTGCACAGGAAAGCTGGGAGACCATAATGAGTGGCAAAAGAACAGGACAGGAAGCTGAAGTGGGAGCTAATTAAAAAAAAAAAAAGAAGAAGAAGAAGAAAAAAAAGAAAACTTAAAAGGCACTGGCAGTGTTATTTTCATTGAAACCACCAGTTATGATGGGTGGAGGCCCTGAGTGCTCAGAGAAGTAAAGACTCGCATTTATTACAGGTAGTGATGACTTTGGTAGATATTTTGTTCACATGGGTGCCAAAGGCCTAGAGGAAGCAGCTGTGTGGAGCAGCCCAGGCCTGCACACGCTATGAGCAATGGCAGTGGCCTCACTGCACAAGGCTTTTGTAGGAGGAACAGGAAAAGAAGAGATTGGTCTGCCTTCAGAGCTGCAGTTAGTGACAGAATGATGCCCTTTTTGCAAGCTGTAGAGAAGCTACACCAGGATGGAAGGAACGCCAGCTGAAGAAGCCAGTCCGGCAGCAAAGGGGCTGCTGGCAGCTGGTAGCTGTGAGCAGCCCAAGCATTGCTCCTAGAGCCACAAGTCCCTCTGCAGTGTGCAGGTGGCTGGTTCTGTACTCAACTGCAGCTCCAAGTTTTGGATTTGAATTGTGAGAAGCGTGAAATAAGTGAGCCAGGTCACACAGCTCACATCTTGTTGACTTCGCCCTGCCCTCACCCGTGTGCCTCCCCTTCTCCGTTAGCCCCAGCGCCTTGCCCGGTGCTGGCTCAGAGCAGGGAGCTGACTTGGCTGAAATGGAACTTAATCTCTCCCAAAACGCTTGTTTCCTGCAGAAAGGAAGGAAGAAGCCTGCATGCCAGGGATCAGCTGAACTGGCCCACCCGGCACTGAGCCTGGATAACAGCCCTGTGGAGCGGGTGCTCAATGGGAATAGCCTAGGGACTGTTTTAATTTCATGTTCAAGTTTTGAAGGTCACTGTACTCCATCTGCAAGGGCTGTTTTTCCTCCCTTCTGCTGATATGCGCACTTAGGCTACACCAAAGGCTCCTCCTAAGGTGCCCATTTGATAAGTGTTTCACATGTTTGTCAACACACATTTCTTAAGTAAATCCTACTGCTAAAGCTCTCTTAATTATTTTACTCCTGGATGTTGCCAAGTCTCTTCTTGGAGAAATCTAAGGCTATAGGAAAAACAAAACAAAGCAAAGGCAAGAAAAGACCCTTGTTTAGCAGCGGCAGCGACTTCTCCCTTACTGGTTCTCACCAACACCCCGCTGCGCTCATCCAGCCCCGGCCGCTCCTCCCCCGCCGGGCATCGCGCTACCTCCTGGGACGCGTAGTTCTACCCCACTCACCGCCACGGCGCCGCCCTGCAGCCGGACTACATATCCCAGCACCCTCCACGGCCTCCGTCGCTCTTCGCCTCCATTGGTCCACCGGCTGGGAGAGTTGGAAGGCGATTGGCTGGTAGGCGCGTCCCTCATGCGCTCTCCCCGTGTTTGGGGCGGGGCCGTCCGTGGGTGAGGGCTTCACTAGGGGCGGGGGCTGCGGCGGCCCAGCCCTGCCGGAGCACAGCGGGGCGGGCTGAGGGGGCCGCCCCGCGCCGGGGCCCGGGGCAGAGGCAGGGCCGGGGCCGTACCCTCCCCTCCGCTCCATGCCTGGGGTGGGGAGGAGGCGCCGCCGGTGCCGCGGGGTGGTGGCCGCCCCTCTCCCCGCCGGCTGAGGCGAAGCCCCAGCGGCCGGGCTCGCTGTCGGCGGGGCCGAGGGAGCGCCCGCCCTCCCCTCATGCGGCGCGGGCCGCCGGCTCTGGGCTCGTTTTCCTGGGGGGCGGGCCGGCTGCCCGCGGCCGCGCGGCTCCGCCATGGGGCGGCCGCGCCGGGGCTGCTGAGGCGGTGGCGGCGAGGAGGCGCCGCGCCCCGGCCCCATGGAGGAGCGGGAGGGCGAGCTGCGCTGGGACGGGCTCTGCAGCCGCGCCGCCGCCACCCGCGCCGCCGCGCTGGACAACGTCGGGCAAGCAGTGCTCCGCCGCAGCCGGAGCGTCGCTCCCGGGCTCGCTGCCGGCGGGCTGCCTGCTGCCGCCGCCCGCGACGGGCTGAGCGAGGCGCTGGTCCGCCTCCTGATGCTGTCCAAGCGCTGCCCGTTCCGCGACGTGAGGGAGAGGAGCGAGGCCATCCTGAGCAGCGTGCAGGTGGGCGCCCCGGGCCGGCGGGGGGAGCGCTGAGCTCTTGGGGTGAGCGCTGGGCGGGGGCGGCCGAGAGAAGTGCCGAAGTGACAGCTTTAGTGCTCTGCTTCGGGACTGCGTTGCTGGGATAGTGTCGGGTTGCTTCTTGCAAACTCGGAAAAGACTGGGGGATAAACGTTCGAGGCTGCCAATGAAAAGCGTATAGTAATACGGGAAGTTTTTGAGCTTTTAAAAGCTCTATCGGCTTTAATACTATTTAAACAGAGCCTGTCAAAATTCTGTGTTGTTGTTGTTGTTCCATTGGAATCAGTGAGCTCCGAGCTTCTTTCTAGCTCGGAAGCAGCCCAGCCAATACGAGATTTACCTACTGACCGCCTGAGCTAACAAAAATAAGTGTTACTTTGTACCCTTCTCCTGTTACAGTTTAATTATAGCTACTGACGCTGCAATTCTCTTGCTCACCTCAGGTTTTTTGCAAAAGTCCTGAAGCTGAGGCTTGCATCAAAGGGGTGCAGCAGCGCTGCTAAAAATACGGCAGAGTAGGAAGAGGAAATTAAGGTGTTTCTTTTGCTCACAGTGCATACATAGAGCTGTGCCTGGAGTTAGTTCCCTGATTCCCACTATTGTGCTTTTTCTCCCTGAACATTAACAGACTAAATATAGGGGAATTTAGGGAAGAGAAATGTTTGTGTATTTCTTTCTTTCCTTATTTTTGAACGAACTTGTATGAAGTTCTGTGGTTTGCTCTGTCCTACTTTGAACTGGTTCAAAGCAATTTTAGCTTTGGATTACTCAGGGTGACAGACTGTTTTAAGTTGCGGAACTTCTCAATAGCATGCAATTTGGTAAATGCAGTGTAATTGAGCTTATACAGTTTAGGCTGTATGGGGTATTTTCTCAAGGCAGATTTGACTAGTAAGAGCTGTAAATAAATGTATGTCATATGTATGGGAAAGGCTCAGTATTTATACTGCTTCTCTTAAAAGCAAACAGTAGCAACAAAAACCCACAATAAAACCTTGTTTATTAAGTTAGAAACTCTGTCTGGCACCTTTCCATCAGTGTCTTCCCTGTTAAAGATTCAAACGAGAAGATAGGTGTCCTCCTAGCGAGGACGCAACGAGGCACTGGAACAGACTGCAAAGGGAAGACCTGTTTTTATTAGGCACATTTATCAGTCTATTCAAAGGCTGAATACACGATGATCTATAACCTAAATTTTGGAGGTCAGACTATGTGATCAGATGTTTCTATTTCAGTTGTATCAGTGTGAAGTGCCCAACTACAAGTCTTAATTAGAAGCTCTTTTCTAGCTTATTTAGATGGGCCAAATAGTTCCAGTAGACTACCAAGTCCACTGCTTCTCCTTACAGCAAGTATAAGTCCAAATCCTGCAACCATCGAAATGGGTACATGGATACAAAACCAATTGCATATGCACAAGTTGCAGTGAAGGTTTTATAATAAGTTAAGGAAATATAATCAAATGCAGCATTGCTTTGGAAAGGTCTTTAGAAGCTGCTATTGTGACTTTTCTTCTTAGGAGAAGATCTGAAAGAAGAATTAAATATGATTACAGAGTAGCAAGCCCTAGTTCTTGCGGTTGAACTGTGAAACGTAAATGTTTATTTTACTCTTTGGATCAGCATTTGTGGAAGAAATAATCCAGTCAACATATTTCATTTTGGATGCTGCAGACTAGTGTCAGGTACAAAATGGCTTTCTGTTGGCTTTGTGGCCAAGAGGAATTTTATTCAAATCCCTGCAATGAGGGTATCAGATAAGCAAACTATTAAATTAAATGGAATTACCCCATAGAACTTTCAGCGCTGATTCTAAAGGTAAATAGCTTAGTAACATTATAAACGTGCCATCCTGTTCAGAGCAGTGTCACTAGTTAGAGGAGTCACTTGAATTATGTAACCACCCTGTGTTGGGATACCAAAAAAATCATTAAGTCCACAGTGATACGTATCATTTTGCTGTCTACATCCAATTCTGTACCAAGTTAAAAAGGGCAAATAGCCCAGGACGGGATTAGGCAACTTTGAACCCAAAGGTTCTCTTGTGAACCAGTGCTGCCCTCCTCACGTGGGATGCTCCATGTCAGACTTGTAGTCTGAGCCAAACTGGATTTGTTTCATGAGATGCAGGCTTGGGAATTTTGCTTTCTTCAGCTGTCTACTCTGCATCTAGGATCGATCAGTGAGGAAGTCAGAGGTCTGAATTTTCCATGTGGCCTTGTGCATATTTTTTTCTGGGGCTTGGGCCTTCTTGCCTGTTGGGGTAACCACCAAATATTTAGCTGTGAGCGGCTACGTTGCTCGTCTTTGTGTGGATTTCTGTCTGGAGCAAGCTGGTAGGATGTAGTGTATGGCTAGCGTGAGCTGTAGGCTTGGCAGCAGCCTGTGTCAGCATGATTCCTTTTTAGGATCCTAGTTTGGCATCCTATGAGTCTGCCTTTGTTAAGGTCTTTTCTTTTTTCTTTTCTTTTTTTTTTTTTACTGGAGAAAAATCACTCTGAATTATGGTGGAATCCTAAGTGTGCAACTTTCTTCGTTATTTCTGATTAAGTAGCATTGTCTCTATTAGAAGCTATAGGAGATTAATAATTGCTTAAAATTAAATCCTATTTCTCTGGCTTGTTTGGAGCACGATGAGTTCTTTAATGTGGGTGCTGCCTAACTATGTGGATATATAACAACAGGTTTTTAGTGTATGAGAATGCATTACTCATTTTGATGAGACAAGTTATTTTTGCAATAATTATTACCAAGAAAATGGAATCATAGAATCATAGAATGAATCATAGAATGGTTTGGGTTGGAAGGGACCTTTAAGATCACCTGTTCCAACCCCGTGCTGTAGGCAGGGACACCTCCCTCTAAAGCAGGTTGCTCAAAGCCCCATCCAGCCTGGCCTTGAACGCTTCCAGGGAGGGGAAAATAGTAGCACATAGGCCCCTGTTTTTTCTAATTTAGATGTTCTTGCATTTATTAATGATATAAAGCTGATAAAGTCAGTTTTACAAACTTTTAAATTAAAATTGTTTCAATTGCAATGTTTTAACCAACTGAAAAATTTGACTTTGTGTGCTTTTATATTTGAAAATACTTGACAAGTGGCTTTTGAGATAAACCCCCAGATATATCGCAGCTTTTTGATGACTTCCTGCATATACAGTATTTTGCATGTATTTATAGCATGTTGCTCCTGCAGATAAGTGGCCTGTTCCACCAGATGTCTGCATACCAGCATGGGGATTGAACAGCAATAGAAAGTATTTATGCATGATTGTTAAAACTCAGAATTTGGTGTATAAAACTGGTCTTAACCTCTTTGAGAAGTAACCTTATTGCACTAAGCACTTTAATTGAAGGGACATATTAGTAATGAGAAGGGACCTTGCTCTCCATTGACTTCTTCATTGACATCAAACATAAGAAATACAGAAAATGGGAAACCGTAAATTGTTGAGGATGTCCATGAAGTGCAGTAGGAAGTATTTGGCTGTCCTGTTTTTGCTCACGCATCATGAGGTGCAGCTAAAAGGGGTATTGGAAGAATGTAAGAAAGAAAAGATCCACAGATTAATGGATTAAGAGATGATGCTGAGGTGATTGAAATGTTCTCTGAAATGGTTAATCCAGCCAGTGTAGTTAATAGCCAGGACAAAATGGTAAACAGTGCTTGGCCTAGATTAGGGGAAAGACTGCAGATTGCTTAGATAAGCAACAGGTTTTTTTCAGTCTGTTAGGGCATAATGGAATTCATTCCTAGGTGCTTTAAGAAAAACGTAGCTGAAGGAATCTCAGAGCTGACAGCAGAGAGGAGTAGGCTGGGAAAGAATAACAGTGCGTACCTCTTCAGGATGAGCTGGTGGGATTAGATGAGGTGAGAACAGGTGGGCCATAATTTAGCTGTGAAGGAAAAAGTATCAGAGTAGTGATGAAACACGTTTTTAGTGCCTAGAAAATGAGTTGCGCAGCAAAATAGATTTAACCGGGATAAATTATTTTAAATCTAGCATTTCTACCACTTCTGTGATGGAGTAACAGGCCTAGTGGTGCGGAGAGTTTATAATGTTAATATGCTGATATACCTAAGTCCTCAATATTCATGCAGTGTTATTATTTACAAGCTGGGGAATTATGATCTAGAAAATACTGCACGGCAAGTGAAACTAGCTGGAAAACAATCCTCAGAGGGTGAGCAAGGTCAGGCAGCAAGTGCTCGGTGTGGTTTGTGCAGGTTCTGCCCTGCACCGCCTCACTGAACAAAGATGTGCGTGTGTTTGATTGAAGATTGCAAGCTGGCAGGGAGGGTTAGAATGCTGGAAAGCAGCCAGAGAATTTAAAGTGATGCTGACATTTGGGGGGGGGAGGTTGTAGCATATCTTCTAGATCTCAGATTTTTTTTTAATTTTTGTGATGAAGGGTTGAAGGAATTGGTAGTGCAGTCAGCTAAACAGGAGACTGAAGTAGTATTTTACCAGACAAATGGTGGGTGGAGGAGGCCGAAGAAACTGCTGCAAAGAAGATGGTGATCTGAAGTTCAGCAAGGCACAGGTTAGACATGTGGGGGGAAAAAAGAAGGATTAGGGAGGTAAAGCAATAGCACAGCCTGTCAAGGAAGAAGAATCACATTCATCACTAGAACTTGTCTAGACTGTTCTTAAGCATCAGATGGAAGAGATATATTCATTTGTTATCTCTCTGGAAAGGGAGAATATTACTAACAGGGGCTTTTTTTTTTTTTTTTTACTTCCAGCCTCTTTGTGCTTGCAAATGCTGGGGGACCATCTAAGAGCTTTCTCTTGGTTCTCCAAGACCATACTTACCAGATGTGTAGTCCTAGAACTTGTGGCCTGGAACCTCTGTTTCTTAGTGAAAAACAGAGGGTGGCTTTAGGAGGACTTCAAGTATGTTGGTGTTGGCATTTTTAGGTCTGCTTCTTTAGAGAATGAATGTAGCAGTCACACTTCTTGCATAGGGGGCTGTATGGAGATGGGACGTATCAGCAGCCACCTAAGTACCCTCTCAAGCCATAACCTTTGGACACTGTTTGTGACCTAGGCTTGTATGGCAGGGGCTATGAAAGAGAATTATAGAATCATAGAATTGTTCAGGTTGGAAAAGACCTTCAAGATCATCAAGTCCAACCGCCACCTAACTATCCTACGCAAACTCTGACAACCCACCACTAAACCATGTCCCTGAGCACCACATCCAAACAGTTTTTGAACACATTCAGGGATGATGACTCAACCACCTCCCTGGCAAGCCTGTTCCAGTGCTTAACAACCCTTTCTGTAAAGAAGTTTTTCCTGATATCCAACCTTAACCTCTTCCCTTTCCTAATCCGGGCAAAATATTTGTATGAATTTGGATGAAGTGAGCTTCAAGAAAGATGGGAGGCTGCCTAGTCACAGCTAGGACAGGTGTCCTGTCTGTGTGTGTGGGACAAAGGAAGCTTCTGCCAGAAGGGAAGGCGGTTGCCTTTTATATGTCCATAAAGGGCAAAAGGGGAGTTGCCTTTTTGTTTCACTGCTTCATTCTCATAAGAATTTGCTGTCTCTTTGCTTTGTGTGCCATCACTAAGCTCTGTGATGCATACTTGGAAACTCAACTATGTTTCTGGTTCTCAAATAGTTTATCCTCATGGCTGTTAGGGTAGGCTTCAGGAGACTTTAGCCAGCTTGACACCAAAAGCAGACGAAAGATCTGAGATCTTTGATAAATGACTGTGTAATTTTTTCTTCCATCTTCTGAGCCTTCCTGAAATAACTCCTTAGTCAACTTTAAAATCTGTAGCTGAAAAGTGCTAGGCAGATCTACTCAGTGGTGGGATTTCTGTCTGCTCTATTTGGCTGTGCCCTACTGCGTGGCAGTGATGTTTCCCTGTGATACTTGCTGTTTGTCAGTTGCTGTAGAAAGGTGTCTCAGACAAAATTTATTATCTGTTTAAGGCTACAGATTTATAGTTTCCTAACTGGTGGTGGTGGATATGACCCATCTGGAAGCTGACTGGTTTCCTTGCATAATGCAAATACCCATATGGGTTTCTGTTTCCCGGAGGACTCTTATGTAAAGTAACTGAAAACATTTTTTTGTTGTCATGAATTCACTTCACTGTAAAAGTTCTGTTTCTTCCAGACATGAGGTGGAATGGGTTTAATTACGTGTTGCAGGGTACTCCTTTCAAAAGCCACATGTTGCTCTGCCACATTGCTAATTTATAAAACATTTGTCTCTTGGCTTTCTTTGTTTGTCGTTCGGATGCTCTTGCTCTTCTTGATATTGGGAGAAATACTGAAGTCATGATATGATGCGTTTAAATAAGTCTTATTTACAGCTTCTGCTAGCCTGTAAGAACAATAGCTCTGCAGTGCTTGTAATAAACACGTTCTGATGATGGGACTGTATCGTGTGTGCCTGGCAAGGCTGCCTGGAGAAGTTAAGGGAGAAGCCCTAATCTTGAGGTGTCAGGGAATGTTCCGAGCTGGGGTGTGAACATATTTTTTAGAACTTGAATTGTTAGTAATCCTTAGATTGCCTTTTCTGATATCCCCCCTACTGGCCTGCTTCTGAAGGCTTCAGTCTGTTTGTTGAGAGACTTAAGGAAGTTTTCTGTTGTTAAGCTTGTCAACTGCAAAATTGCCTGACCCTGAGAATGTCTTTAGCTGGAATAAAGGGTTGTTTGAAAACAGCAGTGCTTCTCAAAGTGATGTGAAGTGAGGTATCTGGGTCACTTCTAATGCTGTTCCGTTGTATTTGGAGCCTTTCCATAATTTTCCATGCTAGCTGTATACCATTCTTCTTGTACGGGAATGCACTTTGCTTACTCAGCTTTTTCTTATAATTGTTTGGGATAATTTGATCTGCAAACTTACAGGTTTACGAGATTCTGATCTTCAGTACATCAAACTGGAGGCTTTGTGTTCAGAACAAGTGTGGAGTGAAGCAGTTATTTGATGCTGGATCGATGGATTTTGTTTTCTGAGTGAACTGAAATGCTTTAAACTGAAGAAACTGAACACAAGCACTTCCTCATTTCTATTTACTACTGAGGTGATCAACCTTAACGCAAAAAGGGGGAAAAAAGTTTTGTTTCCTACTTTTGTGTGTGTGAGGTAAAATGTGGAGATCAGCAGAACCAGAAATACTTGGGCTTGAACGCATTTTCTAAGTAAGAGGATCTCCTCTCCTGATCTGGCAGGTATTAAGTCCCACGAACTCTGTTTTGGGCTTCTTTTTTGCTTCTGATTTTCTCTCTAGATGCTAATGCAGAAGTTGCCTATGTCTTGAGACTTTGAACGTGAGACAGTCCTTTCCAGTCTACGATGATATTTTCTAATGTCAGTTCGGGCTTTTATCTTCAATTATTTCTCACATCCTTATGCAAATGTATGATTAACTGTGATCCTTCATAGCACTACGGTGATTTTGCAAAAGGTTCTGCTCTGAGTTGCAAAAAAGCCAACATATTTCTAGTCTCTCTTCAAAATTTTTATAATTGAATTTCCATATCTAATGCATAAATAACTTGTCTTCATTTTGGGATATTGGTTTGCATTTGGATGCTTCTTTACTTGCATATGGAGAAATTTTATCTACCTTGAAGGAAATGTTTGATCAAAGTGGGGAAAAAAAAAACGCTAAGAACTTGGAAATGTTTAGAAATTAGCATAATATATGCAAAGTATTAAGAGAAAATAAAATAAGGGTATGGGCTCCTATGTGATGTAAAATAACAAATTTTCACTGAATTTGACTAAAATGGATTGTTTAAACTGAAGTTATGTTGTTTCACTGTCACTACCAGAAAATGAGCATTGAAGAAATTGTTACTGTTCTGTCTCCTTACTTTTGACTGTTTCAGGTCAGGGTTTCACCTTTTTAAAATAAACACGTGGAAAAGTACTGAATATACCATTGTGGGTCAGAAAATAGTTCTGAAGGCTTGAGTATATTTTCCTGTGGATACTGAGTGTTGAAACTTCCCAAAATATGATTTGCTGTCACACATGTTCCAGTAAGTTGTTTACAGTTTAAGGATGAAAAAAAAAAAGACAGAGCTCCCTCCAGAAATCAGCTCAAATATTCAAATCTTCTTGGACCTACATACGTGAATTAAATCCAAAAAGTTAAGTGGTGTTTTTGGTTGTTTACCACTTTCTTGATGTTTCCAACAACTTTGACTTTATTTTTTCCTTTGTATGTTCTTCTGGAAGGCTTGGATTATATCTCTGCCAGAATTTGGGCTGGGAAGGTGAACTGGTTTACTTCTGTTGAAGCCGAGTAAGCAATTAACCATTTTCATTACTCTAGCTTTCTGTAGGAACTGAACTTGTTCTTTCAAGCCGCTTTGAGTGGAAAATATCCAGTGTTTACTGGTGCCTGACTATTACCCCAAAATACATTGGCCTGGTATTATTTTAAAAATAGAGACAGTGCATACTGCTAATTATGTCATGTAATCTGATATAAGTCTTCATTCTGTGCATCTACAAAAGCTTGCTTTCTGTGTAGACACTGTGTGGAAGGAAAGCACAGTGCTTCTGAAAACATTAGAAATTATAACTCTTTTCCTCACTTTTAAAAATTCTTTCTAGAGTCAGCAGTAAGATTTTCTCATGGCTCTGTGAGCCTACGTTTTGCGACTCAAGGTACAATAATGTCTTTGTTAAATTTTCCTCCCTTGGATGTTCTTGCTTGCTGTTAGATTGGTTTTTAAACAGTTTGCCTTCTCAGATGAGTGTTTTGGTTAACGATTCTGTAACTCCTGGAGAGTAAACACAAAATAATATATTTGTTTGAAGCAGGAACAAACCTGAGAATGGAAACTTACTTAAAGCTCTAAAGCCTCTCGACTACTCTTTTATATTCTTTTTTTCCTTTTTGAAGGAAAAGGGGAACCTCTTTTCCAAACGATTTTTCCATTGCAGCTTGTTGCTGAGTCTCCACTGTTTCTGGTGTTCTGGTGCAACAAATTGTCTAGCTGTAAAATGCAGCCCATTTGCCAACAGCACATTCCACTCAGATTAACTGCTTGTTTGGATCTTACATTTGTTTAAATTTTAGTTCTAATTTAGATTTGCATCGATTTCCTTGTAGAAGAAAGATGGAGGAGAGGAAAAAGCTTTTCCCAAACTACTTCTTTTCTCAACTGAGTGCAAAATTATGTCTGGTACAGTTAAACAGTAAACACTGAGCAGTTGCCGTGCACTTAATGTTTCCTGGAGCTCATCATGCTGTGAAGATAAGTCCTTATCAGGGCACGATTGAGATGCTTTCAATGCTGCTCTGAGGGTAATGCTTCCTATTTTATTATGTGTCAGAGGCAGATGGTGGTGGTATGGCAGTACAGCTTGAACCTTCCCACCAATATTTTGTTACGTGTTGTTGCTGTGTGACAGGTGGCTGCGGAGAGGCAGTCTTACGAAATGGTGTCTCGCACGGCAGTGCATATGAAGCAAAGGTGTGTCACTGAATTCCTCCATGCAGAAAAAATGGCACCCATTGACATTCATTGACACTTGCTGAACGTTAATGGAGACCAAATGGTGTATGTGAGCACAGTGAGGCAGTGGGTGGTGCGTTTCAGCAGCAGTGACAGCAACAGTGGGTCACCTCCAGTGATGGAGATTGCTACCAGTATGACATGCAGGCTCTTGTTCATCGCTGGTGAAAGTGCATAGCTAGTAGTGGTGACTGTGTTGAAAAACTGTCTTTTGTAGCTGAGAATTTGCTCTATCAAATCGTGTTATTGTGCTCTTTGAGCTGTTGTTCTTTCCATGCAAATACATAGGAGGCATTACTTTTGGAGCAACCTGCATATGTCCATTTTGCCCTTTCCATGTGATACAGAAAAGAACTGGAAGCACTGTAGCTTAAATTATTTCTTGTTTTTTTTTAACACACATCTTATAACAGTAGCTTATGTTTACCAAGAAATTTGTGTACAAATAATGTTCTATAAGAAGAGTTTAATTCTGACATTTTTACTGCTGCTGGTCTGTTTCAATATACAGGAAAAGCAGCCAAACAGAAATGTTTTTGTCTGGCTTTTAGAAACCGTACTGATATCTTGGCTTCTAGCGTTCTGCTTTTCTAACTGTTTAGAATGTGGCAGCTTTACTCAAGGGATGTTTTCTGGAATCTGTTGGAAGAAGAGTGTATTTAAATTGGGTAGGTCAGATGTTGGTTCTCTTTCATTACTTGGTGTCAGGTCTTTCTGTTGAAGGATTCAAGTTTTTGGGTATGGTTTCAGTAGGAATGAATACTGTCTTTTTATGCAGAAGATACTTTTCTGCGTTGCACAATATAAGATATTTTCAAATTTTAGGTGCTGAAGGTAGTGGTTAATTCCTTTATCAGTGAGGTGTTCAGTGAGCACCTAACGCAGAAGCATAGGCTGCTCTGTGTTTTTTCTACTCTTTAGTGTTTTCTGGTATGTTTGCTCGCACTGGTAAGGAGACACAGGGGAAGTGCATTCTTCATACACTCTGAACTTGGGGTGTAGATAGATCTTCACTGCTATGAGCAGTGGGAAATGTGACTGCTTCATGGTGCTCCAGTACAAAACTTAACATCTATAATCTGTATGTGTGTACCTACATTCCACCTCTCTGAGCCAGAGGTCTGTGTTAGAGGACTCAGTGATTCAGTTTGTGACAATTTTGTGTGTTTCTAGAGCAATAAATTCCCAAATGCCAGATCTTCTTGAGTAGAGTAGCCGTGGGGCTCGAAATCAGTTCCCAGTAGTAAGAAATGTTACAGATCTTCATGTATGTGCATAAAAGCATGCTAAGATGGTTAAGAAGATTCTTCTGAAAATCTCACATGGAAGCTGAGTAACTTGCTGGTGTCCTGCCCCCTTGTTGATGGCTTCCCCAAGTTCCCCAAGCTTCACCATCAGTACTTTAATAGGACTAGAGGGAGTGGCCTCAAATTGTGCCAGGGGATGTTCAGGTTGGATATTAGAAAACATTTCTTCTCAGAAAGAATGGTGAGATGCTGGAACGGCTGCCCAGGGAGGTGGTGGCATCACAGTCTCCGGAGGTGCTCAAGAAATGTTTAGGTGTTGTACTAAGGGACATAGTTTTGTGGGGAAATACTGTTGGTAGGTGGACGGTTGGGCTGGATGATCTTGGAGGTCTTTTCCAACCTTGGTGATTCTGTGATTCTACTTACCTTTTCATGATAAACCAGAGAATTGCTGCAAATCCATCAAAGCATCGCTGACAGATGACTTTTCAGTGGCTGCTCTATATAACCCTAGTTTGTACTGGCCTGTCTCAGTTAGCAGTCATAAGCTAAGCTACATTTGTGCTATGTCTGCCTTTAGTCAGAGATCTTGACATTGGAGGATCATATCAATTTCCATCAGTGGAATTCTACCACCTTGTGCTAAAGGTATTGCTCTGTGACAGACTTAAGTCATTCTTTGCTAATATAACCCATCTGGTTCTGTCCTGTGTAATGAAGTCTGGCCTGCTTGCAGACATTCTGCAGCAGTAATACTTTTCATCTCTTATTTCCCCTTTGCGTGCAGAAGTCGTCAGCAAGACTCCTTGGATGAAATGGGTCAGATGCCGCTGGTAATCTGCCAGAGTGACCTTCACTGTGTTCTTTGCCTATCTCAGATCAGTGACTGCAGTGGGCAGTTGAATACACAGAGGAGATCTCAAGCAGTAGGAGTTGCATGTTTTTCTCCTAAACAGTAATTATCTTTTTAGAGCATTTGCCTTGCATGCATGAGTATCTCATTTTAAGTGTGAGTAGGATCTGGACTGAACAGGAATTTAAAACCTGGTCTTCCTCATTTCAGATAAGAGACCTAACTCAGTTGGGAAGGTCTCATTTGTTGACAGGATGTCAGATGGTGAAATAAGTATCTGAGGCCTTAGAACTTCCTTGGGTTAGAGGAGAATACCTGCTGTTCAGCTGTTGCAAAATAAATTTCCCTCAGTGCAGAAGTGCCTCATAGCAAAGCCTAAGTGGTGAAGAAGTTTCTAAGGCCTGCTGAAGTGGGACAGTGGATTTTACGCAACCAAGTAGTTGTGATACAGTTTTAAGATTAATGAGGTGGACTTAAGAAAAAGATTTTAGTTAAGTCTGACATGTGATAAAATTATTTTGCCTATCATAATATTCAGTATGTGAATACTATGTGGCTTTTTTTAGAACACTTAAGTATTTATAACTTCAGAAAACCAGGATGAGTTTATATAGTTTAAAGCTCAGCTACTGGGATTTAAATATATATATACAAATTTTTATTGTGCTACAGGCATAGGTCAGTATTTTCTTGTACAAAAAGTGCAAAACATTTTTTCCTCTTTCATTTATATGATATCCCTTATGATATTAAACAAATACGTTTCAATAGAGGACTGTTGTACGTGACTCTTTATGCTTTGTTTTGTTCTGTTTTCCTGAAGATTTTCATTTTGAACTGGAATATTTGCTGTCATAGCAGTAGTACTTTGGCCACCTTGGTCACATTTGCAATGGGAACTGTTTACAGAAGGTTACAATCTGTTCAAATAATTGAGTTTTGAGAAAGAAGGGAGTTAGGGGATGTGCCGTGTTGAGCCTGGAAGCATAGTATCCCTATCTCTGTGGTGTCATACCTTTTAGCAGAGCCTAGGAGGTTAAATACAATGTCATATGAATGCAGCTGCACTGTTTGCAGGACTAAATTAGTTCACTGACCGTGAGCTACCAGGTGTGCCAGTTGCCATAGCAGTAAATAGATAAATCCAAGCCAGTGCTTACATTTAAATTAGTTCAAGCAAAATCTTGCCAAATTGTGTGCTTTGCATCAGAATCATCATAGAATGGCCTGGGTTGAAAAGGACCTCAAAGATCATCTAATTTCAACCTCCCTGCTGTGTGAAGGGTTTCCAACCACTAGACCAGGCTGCCCAGAGCCACATCCAGCCTAGCCTTGAATGCCTCCAAGGATGGGGCATCCACAGCCTCCTTGGGCAACCTGTTCCAGTGCCTCACCACCCTCTGTGTGAAAAACTTCCTCCTACTATCTAACCTAAATCTCCCCTGTCTCAGTTAAAAACCATTTCCCCTTGTCCTATTGCTATCCACCCTCATAAACAATCATTCCCCCTCCTGTTTATATGCTCATATGCTCCCTCCAAGTACTGGAAGGCCACAATGAGATCTCCCTGAAGCCTTCTCCAAGCTAGGAGAGCCCCAGTTCCCTCAACCTTTCCTCATAGGAGAGGTGCTCCAGCCCTCTGGTCATCTCGGTCGCCCTTCTCTGGACCCGTTCCAAGAGCTCTGCATCTTTCTTGTACTGAGGGCCCCAGGCCTGGACACAGTACTCCAGATGGGGCCTCACAAGAGCTGAGTAGAGGGGGACCACCACCTCCCTCTCCCTGCTGGCCACTCCTCTTTTAATGCAGCCCAGAACATAGCTGGCCTTCTGGGCTGCCAGCGCACACTGCTGGCTCATGTCCAGCTTCTTGTCCACCAGGACCCCCAAGTCCTTCTCTGCAGGGCTGCTCTCAAGGAGTTCTTCCCCCGGTCTGTATAAACACCTGGGATTGCCCCAGCCCAAGTGCAGCACCTTGCATTTGGCCTTGTTGAACCTCATTATGTTCACATGGGCCCACTTCTCCAGCCTGTCCAGGTCCCTCTGGATGGCTTCCCTTCCCTCCAGTGTATTTACTGCACCGCTCAGCTTGGTGTCATTTGCAAACTTGCTGAGCGTGCACTCGATGCCATCGTCTATGTCATTGATAAAGATGTTGAAGAGCACCGGTCCCAAGACCGAGCCTTGGGGGACGCTACTCAAATACCACACAAAAATGATTTCATAGCAGGTAGGTGCCTTAAGGTGACAGCCTGCTATTGTTCAGCTTTGTCACTCTTCTTGGAGACAGGAGTAGTAGTTGCGTAGATTCCTATCTGTACTGGGACAAACCATTTTCTTTGGATAGTATCTATATCCTTTTGCTTCTTACACATATTGTGTTTTAACTTGTAGGTAATCTGCATGAATTTAAGCTGATGTACTTGCTGCAGATAGATGTAATGAATTTGGAAGAACACTTGGGGGAGTCTTCATGTCTTGTTTTATTTCCAGTTTTTGATTGTTTGAAGCAACATCATTGTGAATTGAGGCCTGTTATTGTGAAGTTCTTGAAAAATGAAACTTGTCCTTAACTTATTTTGTTGTGCTATTTCTGGTTACAGAATAGTTTCTATTGAAAGCTTCTTGAGAAGAGGCATTTGCTTTTCTATTTTTAAGCATGGTTTTTTTTTTGGTAGTGATATCTTACTAAAGTTTTTAAGAATTATAAGATTGTAACTGACTTTCTTCTCTACCTAGCTATGAAAGCAATGATGAGGGATATCTTTGTGGGGAAAGAAAAGAGGAGAATGCATGAAAAAAAGTGTGGCAGTAGGTGGACCAGGTAGCTGTAGCACTTAATATCTTATAGTTATGAACACTTGCTGTTGTATTAGTTGCACACTTCTGTTTTATTTCTGGATTTTTCAGTATCTCAGTATTATAAGGAATTTATCTTCAACTGAAACTTTCCAGATTTTCTCCCTTCAGTCAATTGATACTTTGCATCAATATGTCCTAAAAAAAAAAAGGCACACACACAGAAAGTATTAACTTCTTCTCAATGTCGAAGATACACTTTCCTTCATATTTAAACAAAGAAAAAAAAATCCCACACCACAAAAAAAAAAAATCCCTCCACCCAACTACAGTGATGTCTTCATGGTTGAAACAGGTGGGATCAGGAAGCTGAGGTCTGTGAAGAAAATCAGCCTTCTCAGAAGGTGTGACGCTGTCTTCTGTTGCTGGACGATGGAGTAGACTTTACTAATCTAATCAGAAAATAATAGCATAAGTACCAGGGGGGAAAAACCAAATAGCTATCAGTCTGTTCCCTTTTTCTGAAAAATCCAGCAAGAGAGGGAAAGAGAATTGGCAGATAATTTTTGTGAATATCTAGATTCTTAATTTAAATTATGAACCTAACAATGAAGAATTTTAATTAAAGATATGCAGCTAAGATTTTCTGAGTTGGGAAATCACAAAACAGTAAGTAAACTTTAGTTTGTGGGTGGTCGGGCAGGCATTTAACGTTCTGGGACTTCTTAGCTCATATTAAAACAAAATTTAACTGCTGAACTATATTATCTGTAAAATCATGTGTCACGTGCTAGTGTTTGCTGTTCTTTTTTTATCTGTTGCAAGCAGAGCAAAACTACTTCTGCATTGTCCAGGCTGAGTTTTGAAAAACTATTGAAATGCTGTTGCTCTTCCACTTCTCATAGAATTACCAAGGTTGGAAAAGACCTCCAAGATCATCCAGTCCAACCATCACCTACCACCAATATAACCCCTCTAAACCATGTCCTTCAACACAACGTCTAAACGTTCCTTGAACACCTCCAGGGTCGGTGACTCCACCACCTCCCTGGGCAGCCCTTTCCAGCTCCTGACCACTCTTTTGGAAAAGCAGTATTTCCTAACGTCCAGCCTGAATCTCCCCTTGCGCAACTAGAGGCCATTCCCCCTCGTCCTGTCACTAGTTATAAGAGAGAAGAGGCTGACCCCCCAGCTCACTACAGCCTCCCTTCAGGTAGTTATAGAGAGTGATAAGGTCTCCCCTGAGCCTCCTCTTCTCCAGACTGAACAATCCCAGCTCCCTCAGCTGCTCCTCATAAGGCCTGTGCTCCAGACCCCCCCACCAGCTTCATTGCCCTTCTCTGGACACACTTCAATGTCTTTCTTGCAGTGAGGGGCCCAAAATTGAACACAGCACTCGAGGTGCAGCCTCTAGTACTATCTTACCTTTTATAAGTACTTTTATAAGTTACTTTTATAAAGTAATATAGTGAAAGAGAGAAGTTAGTTGTCATTGGTGGGAGAAAGAGCTAGATTTTGTACTATGACTGTGTTCTATTACATAGGTCTTGCTCAGATGTGCTCAAAGGTACCCTGCAAGGTGATGCTTCCTGGCTGCTGTGCTGCATTTTGGCTTCCATCCTGCCACATGACTGGATGGCAAGTGTTCTTCCAGCTGGAGTGGTGCTCTGTGCAGTTGAGCCCCAGCTATAGCCATGACCCAGCAGACTGTGTGTCCCCTGGGTGTTACTACTGGGCTCTAATGCATCAGAACCTAGATGTTATTGCTAGATAAAAAAGAAAAAAAGTGTTGGATCTTGTAGTGGCCTCTCAAATGAAAATACTCCTCCAGTTGTTTCCATTCCTTTATTATATGTGTGCAAAAGAAAGTTACACAGCTCTATCTTTGAGATGTTCTCATATGTAATACTGTACAAGTTTTTGCAGCTCTGGGTATTGGCTTGCCTCCTGAAGATGATTTGAGCAGTAATTCAAACACTTGATTTATGTTTAGATCATGACTGTGACTGTTCATTTTCATTGATTGCTTTGATCTGCTCTGTTTGCGATATCTAGCTCACAATATTGGTGAAAGAGGTGAGGATTTTCAGCAGGTAGGTTTTCTATACAACAGAACATAAGCTTAAAGGTTGAAAATTGGAATCATGGAGGGATACTTAATTATGATGCAAGGAAATACCAGAGTGCTTTGCTTTTTCCAAACTGGTGGGTTTTTAGCATAGTTTCTTTTGAAAAATGGAATGAGAAGTCTTAAGATTTGTGGCACTTGTGGTCAGCAATATGGGAAATTGTCTGTCCTATATGATGATAATTCAACAAAACAAAGGTCCTGGTGTTTACTAAGTCACTGGAAGGGAGCTCTGCAGCCCAAAGACAGGAGCTGAGTTCCTGAAGGCTTGTGTTTGTGCCCTAACTCAGTTCTTCAAAACTCACAGCCCTTCTTGCCCTTCAGGTAAAGTCAGCAAGCACTTAGGCGAAACCTCAGCAACCACTCACCCATGTGTGTTTCAGTTTTGAAAAGGGGCAGTAGTTTCGTGCCTGTGCTCAAACTCGCTCTTGGATCCATAGATTAAAGAGTTCCCTCTCTATCTCCTCTCGGAGCTCAGGGAACACAGTGTTCTTGCAGCATGTTTATAGCAGGCCTATCAGATGGGCTTTGCACAAAACAAAGCAGCTACTTCTCCCACTGCCAAAAAGCAGCTTAGTGGTGAGAGTGTTCCCAAAGAGGGAGGACTCGAGGTTCAGTACCTTTCCTGCCTGAGGTGATTCCAAGTCCTGCCTCGTACATGCCTGGGCTCCCAAGATGAGAGAATTGCACTGGCTTTTGCTCCCATTTTTGGGCCACTGAACAGCTTAAGAACTGCATGTAAAACAGGCCTAGTGCAGTAGGAAGTGCTGACAGTATTGCTATCTTTAAGCAGCTGAACTTTGTGTTTTAGGGAGGAGATGCTGAAATCGCTTTGGGCTGATTAATTACCTGAACTTGGCTTGTCTTACTTAAGCAACCTAATGACCTGACCACTGAGGTGAATGAGCCAGTCTCTGGGCTTCTGGTTGCATTCTTGAATAGATGCAGGTGTCTCTTGGTGGTGGGCAGAAAGCCCCATCACTACAATAGATGAGACGGAAGATGCACTCCTCTCTTCAGTGCTCCCTGTTGGCGAAGACGTTCAGTTTGATTTGTAGGCTTTTGTGAATACTAGTGAGGGTAATGCACCTTAGACAACACTTATATAAGTACAATATTATTTTTGTATTCCTTGGTGATAGACTAAAGTGCTATGAGGTCCAGGCACTGAGAATGTTGCTGTCTAGAGAAGCATTGAACTTGTCTCTGCAGTATAAAATTTGTTCCTCTACTGAGATACTCCTTCTTTTAAATATCATTTAAGGCTTCTACATCAGATAACTTCTTTTGTTTTGTTGCTGTGCTGAGAATGAACATGAAACTTCCAACCACAAGCATTTGAAAAGGCAGTTGAAAATGAAGATTTGTCATTTGTTTCTGGCAGCCTATAACTTATAAGTACAGGTGTGGTTGGGTTTTTTTGGTACAAGAAAGTGCATTTTTCCATCAGCTAAGGTTATTTCCAAAGGCTCGAGAGCTTTTCTATTTCTAAAATATTTCTGTCCTTCTTCCACTTCACGTTCCCTCACACTTGAGGGCACTGTAGATTCGTTGTTCCTTTACACTTGAATGGCTGTGGAAGGTCTTAGTGGAGGTTTGAACCAGAACTGGGTGTCTCTTGAATCCTTTCCTTTGCGCTTTCTCTCTTTAGTTTTAGAGGAACATGTTCTGATCTAGAAAAGAACAGTGCTTCAGTGTTTCAGTGTTGTTTGTATGTGACTGTTGTACAGTTTAGCACTTGGAAAGGAAATAATTACTCCTTAGTGGACTTTCAACTTGTTTTCAAAACCCAGGTGCAACACTATGTCAATATGTAACCTGCACTAACACAGCTAAGTGGTTGAAATAAAGTTATAGAACCAGCAGGGAGGTCTGGAGGTAGAGCAAAACCATGTCAACAAGTACTGTACACTGTAGAGAGTTTAATGCAGGGTGAAGTTTAAATTTTTCTTCAAGAGAAAAGTGTATTCTTGTTGCCGTTTAAGTTTATCCATGCCAAGCTTTTTTACTTGACTGTACTATACATGAACTAGATCATTACCATTAAAAGAACCTGAAGTTCTTCCAAGTTTATATTCAGGCCAAATGAAGTAAGCCTCTAGCAAACGTGCAACTAGATGACATAATAGCATATATTAAATGTGCAGAGTCCTTCTTGTTTCTTCACCCCCCTAATTATATCGAACAATAGGAGTTGAAATACATGCCTCTTTAGTGACATCGTCCTTCGACTCTGTTTAATAGAATTTCATTCAAACATAGATCTGTATGCAGTTGACTCTTGTTCACAGTGGATAGCTGCAAGCGTCGTGGAACTCCAGAGGTTCTGTCAAAAGTGCTGTGAAAATCTGGAACCTGAAGAACAACTGAGTCTTCCTCTGAGACCAATCTCCCAGAGTATGCTGCAGCACTTCCCTTCCTTCTCAGGCTCTCTGATTTACGGGTTCTTTGCTTGAGTGCATGTGAACTAAACTTCAGTGTTTTAATGAAGTTCTGAGTAGCTCATCTGTAAAAACTGACTTGTCTGATTTGCTGTGTAAAATGTGTTAAAGGGGAAATATCCTGCCTGTTCCTGTGGCTGAATGACAAGATTTAGCTCGCAGAGCTGTGGTGAATTGATTGTTTGCAGTTGTGTGAGCTTATTCTGATAAGAGCTCTTAATGCATACTTTACTTTCAATGTTAAAACACACCTGCACGCTAAGGCATATATTCCATTATCTTCAAATATTTTTCTCAAAAGATTTTGGAAAGGAAGGAAATCTAGAAAATGCCAAACATGAAGTGATGCTGCAGACGATTATTGGTTTAATTTCTTGGCACAAGATTAAAGAAGATGGCAGATGATGGCCATTTCTTTCCTGGCTTTCCCACGAGACCGGACTAAGTTTTCCCCCACACCCTCCAAGTGACATGAATTAGCTACGTAATTCCTGGGGTGAATGTTTAGTGCTGTCCTAGTTGTACAAACTTTTATGAATGTTAGAAGCCTAGAGTTAAAAATCTTGGACTTCAGAGTTGTGTGAATATTTCAGAATTGTTTTTTTCTTTTCTGGAATAGCTAGCGTTAAAATGAAGGTTGACCTGTGGTGAGATTAGCAGGCTTCCTTTGGGGCAATTCATTTCCTCCTCTTTTGAAGTTTTAATCTACAAAATATCAAATGAAGAAATGAGCAACAAAAACATAGAAAAACAAAGAAGGTGGCTTTCCTTTTAAGATGAAGTTATCAGCGTCTTCGAAAGGAGGGTTAGACTACTCAATTCTTTATTGTCAATTGTTGTACTGAGTGTGAGGAGCCAGGGGAAGCAGTAGTTTGTGCGAAGTTGAGTGTAGCAAGATTGTGCTTGTGTACTGATCCACAGCTACTGTTTGATTTCTCCATGCTGGAAATCTGGGAATCTCTTTATCCTGAATTTTGTATGTTTTTTAAATGAATCTGTGCCGTAACGACTTGAACATCTTAGGCCCACAGTGGAACACTTCTGAGGCCCTTGGACTTATCGGATGAATGACATAGGAGTGACTAGTATAGAGGCTTTGATGAGATAGTTGTTTCTGTGCCTGGACCAAAGAGAGTCCAGGAATAGCGGAGATGTAACAAAAGAGTGGTGAGCTCTTTGGGCTTCTAAGTTTCCATTGTCCAAATGCTAGTTTAAGCTCATAAACCTTTTTAAAAATATGAAATTACAAACTGAAGGAGAGAACATACGCATAAATCTGGCATTAGACTTCCACGGAATAAGAATCTCAAAGTAGAATATAAAATGAAGTTTTGAGATAATGACAGTCTAACAGTTGCGCCTCTGGCTCAAGGAAGGACTTGCTCAGTCTTGAAGGACTGAGGTATTTGAGCCTGCTGCTTCCTGTGAGTTTAGAGTTGGGCAGAGCTCTGTCCAGCAGTGCTCAGAAGAGAGCAGGGATCGTAACGTATGCTGCTTGCTGTGTTCAGTGAAGATAGAGCTGAATTAAGAGATGAAGTCTGGTTGCCATTTCTGGAGTGAGAAAGAGGCATATGCTGGCTGAGGGGGATCAACACAGTACCTTGGGAAGTTAGGAAGATGACTCTTAACAAGCTTCAGAAACATCTCTCTCACCAGTATGCTTTTTTTTCCCTTTTCTTTTTGAGATTGTGCTCAATAATAAGCAGTATTTTTCAGTTAAGTTAGAGCTTTGTTGGTGTTTCTATGGAGCAGTAAGAAAAGATATGGGGGAAAATGTATAGCTAATAGTAATATCATAAATGCTCCCCAGAAATGTATCCATCTCTGTCTGGTTTTGGGGTGTTCTCTTCCATGAAGAGTGTCCTGTGGAATGTGCAGGTTTTGGTAGACAAGATTTTCTTTACTTGTTCTAGCCTGTTAACGGTCTGATTACCAAATGGTGGGGAGTTCAGTCTGTGCTAGGTTGTTGTGATAACCAGGCAATGAAACGTATCACTCACACCAATTTCTTACCAGCTGCAAGGTAACACTATACTATTGGAATGAAGTTGTGTGTGTGTCTATGTATGTATGTATCTATTTATCTTGCTAAGACAAAAGAATATTTGGCAGTTAGCAATCAGTCATTTCACAGCTCAATAGCCAGCTATTGTGAGTGAAGAGTGGAACCCATAAATGTTAGGTTGGTAGAATCTGGAAACGAAAGGAATGTGAATGGTAACAACTATTCAATAAATGTCTCTATGCTTGGCTAAAAACAGTTTTGTGTTGGGTTTTCTTTTAATGGTTGTGGCCTTGTGCAAATTCTGTCCATGTTAACTCAGCTTGTAATATATTCTTACAGCCTTCTAAACATTTATTCTACACCATTGTTTTCCCCATAACCTGAAAAAGATCATCTCCTGCTGTCTGATTTGCATGTTGTTTTGTCTGAACTCTGTGCTCAGACCAATTTCATGTTTTCACTTCATGCCTAACAACTAGCAAATCTTAAATTGAACTTTTAGTCTTCCACTTCCCAAGTTTCACATTTTCAGTGTTCTCACTGCTCTACTGTTCTTGCTTACAACTTTTGCCATCATCTTACTGTTTTTCTTACTGATAGTGCTGTTTGTTCTGTGTATGCAGAACCTATGTTTAGTTCCACTGGTGCTTACAGCATGAAGCTATTGATTTCTGTATTGACTGTACAGGCAGGACGTGTGTCACTCGGTCTGCCTATGAGGCATGTGCTGTGCTGGGCCTGTATCAGTACCTGTCCTTCTAGATTGCGCTTACTTGCATCATGCAACTTGCAGATCTACAGCAATGTCTGCTTCTGACGCATGGCAGCGTCACAAAGGAGGTGAGGAAATAAGGCAAACAACATCTAGCTGTCTGAAATCACGAATGGAGGAAAAGCTTTCAGCTTCTGGGCAGTAACAATTTGATGTTGCAAGTTGTAGTACTCTGTCAAAAGTGTCTGCATCATCTGCATCTAAGGTACAGCTCTAAGAGATTAAGGAGGGTAAGTAGTAGGTTTTTGTTTGTTTGTTTTTCTTCTAGTTTACTTTACAAGCATCTTGAAAAAGACACACTACTTTTTGCGCTATTTTCCCAGTGCTTTCTGATGAACCAAAAGAGAACCCCATGGTAGCACGACTAAACTTTGTATAATATTGCCATTAGAATTATTACTCAAAATTTCCATTTTGGGTCCATCTGAACATGGAAGATGACAGTTCCTGTCTCAGAGTTCTTCCTAAAGGGTGCTGAGTTTTTTCTAACGGTCTTAAACTGATTTAAAGATGAAATCTTCCTCTAAAATGAGACTTTTGAAGTAATATAAACTGTACAAATAGCCAGTTCTCTAATAAAGTATCTTGTATTTGTCTGTAAGAGATTAACACTGAGATGTGGGTATTTATTCTCTTGTTGAATTGTCGTAGTGGAAAAGTTTTACAGTGGAACTATGAACTTGTCAGCTTCAAATTCTGCTAATAAACGCTGCTGAGGATGACTTGTAAGATCATATCTTAACTTCTGAAGCTTTTGCCAACTTCATGTGTCTTTCTGTTGAAAGATTCTTTCAATATTGGTTTGTCTGATGGAGTGGTGGGAAATATAATAAGACTTTGATCTTTCAAGGAGTTGATAAGTGAGTGTTTTCTTTTGACTTCTCAAGACTCCTTACTAAGAAATCCTCCTCTGGCATTTCTCTCTAGAATGCACCTTCTTTAGTGATACTGAAGCGTGCAGATAAGTTCTGGGATTGGGCAGGGGCAGATGAGTTATTGCCCCGTCTCAGATTGCTTGTATGTAAAATGGAAATACCCTTATGAATAAATGCTAATTTCAAGTTACGTGGGAAAAAAATGCTAGGATAAAGTTATGGGCATATTATTATTTGAAGTAGTAGTATTTCCAGTTAACTTTTATACATTACTGCACTTCAGAAAGCTTCTGCAGTGTAACATATGCATGTGAAGAAAATTACATATAGATAGAATACAGTGGGAATAGTTATACCCAAGAGATGTAATAATCTCTTTTGAAAATGTGAACAGGCAACCTGCAGTGCTGCTATTTGCATTTTTATTTCACTTTATTGCCATTTCACTTCATTTTTAACTTTTATTTTGCTGTAATTCAGAAGTAGCTCAAACATACTGGAACTTTCAAAGGAAAAATAAGCTGGGGGAGAGGAAGAGAACACGAGTAATAGGACTTGAAAACAATATTTTTTTAATAGCCCTTGCATTCACATATGCCTGCATTTTCTTTCCTTGGAATCCTAAAACTTTTTTTTTTTTAAGAATGATGAGGAGCTCATCTTCTAACATGCTGAGCTTTTCTTGCTTGCCATAGCAATGTAAGCTAGCTTTGAGAAGCAAGGAAGCTATTTAACAGAACTCCACAATATCTCAGGATATAAAAAAGTAACATACTGGAAGTGTAAGGGAAGGCAGGATTTGGCCAAAGTGGAATCTGACCAGGAAGCTTGGGCTTAACTTCTTAGAAAATAAAACCAAGAAAAACTTTTGCTCGTCTCAGTATGTTTGCCAGCCTCCTCAGCTTTGTGTTCAGTAATGATCTGTGTTTCTAAAGCAGTCCTTTGAAATGGTGACCTTTGGAGCAAAGCTGAATGGACGTACCTTATACCTTACGATAGCACAACCTCATTGCGATTGCAAGACAAAGAGGATCATAGATGGGGTTGGAACGACCTTAGGGACCATCCAATTCCACTGCCACTTATCAGATCAGGCTGCACAGGGCCCTATCCTGCCTGGCTTTGAAACCCTTGAATGGGTAGGGCATCCTCAGCTTCTCTGGGCAGCCTGTGCCAGAGCCTCACCACCTTCTGAGTGAAGAATTTCCTCCTGCCTTCTAACCTAATCTCCCTTATTTTAGTTTAAAGCAATTCTCCCCTTGTCCTATCAATCACTGACTCTGTGTTTAAAAAAAAAAAAAAAAAAAAAGTCAGTCTCCTTCCTGTTTATAAGCTCCATTTTAAATACTTGAAGACTGCAGAGGGGTCTCCTGGAGCCTTCTCTTCCCCAGGCTGAACGAGCCCGATTCCCTCAGCCTTTCTTCATGGCGGAGATGCTCCAGCACTCTAATCATCTTCGTGCCCCTCTGGACCCAGTCCAACAGCTCTAAGTGTTTCTTGTGCTGAGATCCCCAGGCCTGGATGCAGTACTGCAAGTGGGGTCTCATGTGGGCAGGGGAGAGGGGGACAATCATATCCCTTACCCTGCTGGCAACCCCTCTTTTGATGCAGCCTAGGACACAGCTGGCCTCCGGGCTGCAAGCACGCTGCTGGCTCACGTCCTGCTTTCTATCCACCAGAACCCCCAAGTCCTTTGCAGGGCTAGGTGCGGTTTGTGTTGTGCCTTTGTATATTTGAAGGGCATATTTTAATAAACATACTCTGTTTGCATATTACTTCTGCCATCTTACAAGTCGCACTGCGAAGTGGGGCTAGCAGCAGCAGGAAGAAGGGTGGAGAATGCCATCATCTGGAAACCTGCTATGACTGCGTCAGTGACCTCCTCATAGCTGCAAAATCACGTTGGCCAGGTCACTGCTTTTTTAAAGGTAGATAGAAAACTATAGTAAACTTCCACAGCTGCTTGCAGAAGTTCCCATGTTCAGTTCAAAAATAGTAAGACGAATCTAAGCCATGTTTTCACTTACATAAATGTTTTCTATTGTGCAATTCATATGTAGTTAATGTAGGGTGCCTGGCTGACCACTGCAGCTGTTTAAAATAGAAAAGCAGATGGGACAAATAGAAAGATTTACCACACAGTTTGATCTCTTCCCCTGAAGCAGCCATCCATCAGCAGTGCTGTCGACGCAAACAGCCCAACAAGTTTCCCTTCAAAGCTGCCATGGGGCCAGGAGAAACAGCTCTGTGCCACAGCCTTGGGATTGGCCAAGCAGGAACACACCTCTGCAATCTGTTTATTTCCTAAAAATAAGGTACAATCTGTAACATTTGATTTAGAGATCTTTTATCTTGCATTCAATAGCTGAATAAGCTTGAGCAAACAGTTAACCTCTTTGGAGCTGCTGCAAGACTTAGCTAAATGAGTGGAATGAATTCAGGCTTTTCTCCTGAGCACAATGAGGCCTGTGTGAGTTGTCTAGATCTGTTGTTCACATTTTTCTGGGTGGTTATACACGATATTAAATAACTTTCTTGTATCTTAACTACAGCTGAAACTGTTTTTCAGACTTCATAATAATGTACTGACTTTAGCTTATTGTGAAAGGAGTTATTCTTTTAAAGCTGTTTTATGTTCCTTCCGTAATGTTCTGTTTGCAATTGCAGTCATATTTTTCTTTGTTTTGTGAATGCCTAGTAACTATTCCTGATCATATTTCAGTGAATTATAGCTTCTTTTTTTTTTTCATTGAAATCAATGTAAATAGGTCTGGAATCTGCATTTTGTTGTTGTTGTTTGATTGTTGTTTTTTTTTTTAAAGTTGACTTAAAACCTTGTACTTCTTTGGATTGTTACTGAATGAGAGACTTGATCAGCTGTAATGACTGTTCTAACTGAGTAGGTATCTGGCATAACTGAATACACCAGGACTCGTTAACCAAGGGAGACAAACAATATAGAAAATACATACTACTTTTGTTGTGGTTCAAATGAGATGTACTCAGAACCAGAAGGTTGTGAAATGCTTGTTTTTGAAAGAGGAACTAACGTTTTTTATCAAGTAATCAAAATTTTTATGAGCACTGAATACAGGAGCATTGACTTGTAGGGGTTATTGCCTTCAGGAAGAAGAGGTTAAGATGTATAGGAAAATGAGAAGAGAAACAGGGATCAGAGGAGAGACTAGAGGCAAGAGAAGAAAACTTCCACAAAGTTTTTAAACCTAAGTTCAGATGTTTTTTCCCTGAATAATTGTTTTTCCATTTAAACATGAGTAAATTTTGCAGTTATTGATGCTTAAGTTGCTAGTTTGCTTTTGAATAAGCATCTATTATCCTTATGTGGATAAATTTAACATCAAGAGTTTCAAAAGGCTGGTCTTGCTACATTAGTACTGATTGGTGTAATTTAACCCATATTACATATTACATTCTTAAACTCTGCACCATTAGTGATGATCTCATAAACTTTCAAATGATCCCATTATGATTCCTTGCTTTTTGGAAAGAAGTGAGGAGGAAATAACACCTGTATTTATGGAGGAACTACCAGGAAATATATGTAAAATTGTGAGGCACAAGTCTACATTGTTTGTTTAAATTCTTAACCCGGAATGACGCTTTACATTTATCTAGCTGTATGTAAGGCACTGACATGCTGATAATGGCAAAAGAGGATTCCACACAAAATCTATGTAAATAGGCTTTAAATGTACTTGGTTGAGTCAGGTCAATCTGAAAATAACCTTCAGTATGAGTTTTATAGTTCCATTTTTATACACACCATTCAAATAATAAAAAAATCCCAAGAAACACACTTCAGTCTTTTAGCCATACCCATTAGATCCAAGGACTTGAGGAATTCTTTAATGTGTTTAGCAGTAATCTATGAACATTCTATTAAGTTATGTTTTTGTTTAGATCGATAAAATGATAACATGGTTTGGTTTTGAAGCTGTTGAGTCTGCTGTGGAGAAAGTTCTGTTATTCAGTCTGATCTCTTAGTCCCTGAGATACGAGACTTACAGAAATAGACTGTACATTTTATGTATTACTTTCTGGTTCTTCAGCCTGTGGGATTCTTGCTGTACAGATTTGTTTTATTTTTCATTTAAAATTCTCACATTTACAGATTTTCTTACAGCCTGGATAATATTTGCATAACATGTAGTTAGTTGAGAACACTGGGTAGTGTAGCATTTCATCACACTGACTTTATTAAATAAAATCGCCAGTTGAGTAACACTGATCACAGGCAAAAACATGTAAATGTTTAACAGTGGTTACAGTATTTTATAGGGATGTGTTCACATGAATTGTGAACAGCCTTTTGCAGGCCTTCTCTCCAGCCTGCTTTAGACCAAATGTAGCCTGTATTTTAGACAGGATTCTAAACGCATCTATTTATCTTACTCTTGTCTTGGTTTTGCATTTGTCTTATTTTCTTCCGTCTCTTCGTTTTAATCTTGGAATAGCCAATACAGACGGGTTACTCAGAATTAAACAAAAGAGATTTTTCTTTTCTAAGCAGAAGAGACAAGTCTCTGCTTGTTGTGATTCATTTTATCACCTCTATTTAGCAAAGGGGAAAAAATGGAGTGATAGAAACGAAGGAAGGCATCCTCATTCAGGAAAGCACCAATCCATTGTCTGGTGAAGCTGGAAAGGAAGCTGCGGCAATTAAGACGGTAAACTAACTCCTTGGATAAGAACAGATGGAGGAGGGCAATTACAGATGTTTGGCTGGGAAAATGGAAAGTAGACTGGTTGGACAGTGCAAATAACTGATTAATTCCTTATGCTGAGAGGACACTGTAATTTATAAATGAGAAAAGTAAATTTAAGAGAAAAAAGTGAAAATTTATTTTTTGTACGAGAATCTCCTGTTAAGTCTTCAAGGAAAAAGTGAAGTGGTTTTTTTGTGTTTTTTCTTTCTTTTTTTTTTTTTTTAAATAAGTTTGGATTTTTTTAGAAGGTAAAATAGGCCAAAAGTTTACCCTTGAATGAGGGAAATGTTTAGCTTAGATTATGCTTGGCCAGGATCTTTCGTCATGCAGCCCAGGGAATGGGCAGAGCACAAACATTTAGTGAATTCTGAGATTAAATTACATGTCTCCTGGAGGAAGCAGGAACACGGTCTGTTGTGTCAGCAATTAAAAGCCAAATAAAGAAATAGGTTTTGACAAATCTGCATCGACTTCAAGGTTAACAAGGTGAACTTAGTACTAGTTTCAGAGGTCCTGTGTATTAACTTCATCAACATCTTGCAATGATATATCTTAATTTAGAAGTGGAGGTGGAAGCCATATAGGAGTTTTTGGAATTGCATGTATCACCAATGTTAGATGGTGAGTCCTGACAAAGGAAATCCAGAATCTTAGTAACATGGCATAGGGTGTTAGGATGTATGCATTTGTGCATGTGTGCATGCATCTGTGTGTCAGTGATCTCTGTAGGGTTTGATGTAACTTGTTCTTAGTATTGTGAACAGTCTAATCTGGGGGAGTGGGAAAGAGACTGTAATTCCTGAAATCTATACAGTGCTGTGGCTAAACGTACATTATAACAGTGCTTTCCTTTGGTGGGAAAATGTTCACAGCTGGAAATCTGTCTGGGTGGTTTTTAGAACTGTATTCCCTGCACTCTGGGGCAGTATGCTTTCTGTGATATCCTTTTTTATCTTGTGTTTCTTGTTAAAATAAATCATAAGCTGCTGTGATAAATGGCTGAACAGGAAACACCTTGGTACCCTCAGTGCCTTAAAATAAGAGGTGAAAGAAATCTTTGCCAAAAGGAAGCTGATAAATAATTGCACCAGCACACAGGGATTTGGCTGCGTTAGAACATTCTGCTTCAAGGGGAAACTAAGGCAAAAATATGCAAACAGTTTGGAGGTCTTACAGTGACTAAAAAGATATTTAAACCCCCTCCTGTCTGTCTTTACTTATGCAGGCAGGTGGCTGTAACCTCACCTTGCTGAAAAGCTGAAGGAGAAGTCATCTCCCAGAGTAAATGTATTTAAGAGTAAAGAAAGACTTGAAACAAAAGGATAGGTTACAGGTGACAAATCTAACACTTGTAGCACTGAATCAAAGCTAGAGAAGATACTGAGTACAGTTTAAGGGGAAGAGGTGCATAATTAAGTAAAATGGGTTGGTTGATTGGCCCAAATGTTAAAGAGAGCATAGAAAGCACTATGCATCGAGGTAAGTTTGGGTATTTTTGTACCTTCTAGGGCTTCCCCCTTCATACCCCCCCGCCCCCCATTTTATAATGCTTTATATTTTCTTCTCCATCTTATCCACAGCTATAAATTTAGCAATAAAAGTACTTTTGTGTTTGCATGACTGTGTCTACATTTGGGGATTTTACAGCTATGCCTATATTTCTTTCTAAATTTGTATTGCTTTGCATTACTGAGGCATCGTGTGAAAAACAAACAACAACAACAAAAAACTGCACAGATATGCCCTAATATTTCCATGGAAAGGGTAGTTGAAGTACAGAAGAGTCCTTTTCTTAGTCCCACAACTGCTACTTGGATTTGTCAGGGTGTATGTATTAAAAAGAAGGAATTCCCTTTGCACAGTTAAACCTCCGTTTGTGGTAGTTCCAGGTGTTGCCTGGAAGCAGGAGGGAGTTGTCAGATCAGATATGACAGGGGGAGATACAAGAGGGTCAGAGTGGGCTCTGCCCCCAAAGCTGCCGGCTGTCACATGGCTGTGATAGGTTATCTTTTCCTCTGGAGCTGCAGTGGAAGAAGGACATTAGAGTTGGACAATGGGTGTAAAAGTTGCTGTTCGCTAGAATCTAAGAGTTTGTGATGAGTTAAGAAGCTTCTGCCCTGAGTAAAGTTATCTCTGCACCCCAGGGTACCAGCAGCAGCATTGTGCCTTGGTGACAAAGCTTCCAGGATTGATGCTTAGTGAGAATTTCTGCAGAGTGCTGTTTGTATTTGAAATTGTTCATGCAACCTGAATTCTGTCCCCTTGAGTGCTGGCATGACGTGGTAAATAACATGGTAAATGTGATCCTCAGCGCAGTCACTGATTAAATTCTGGGAATGTAGATTAAAATTTTAGTCAAGGGCAAGTTGAGCATTTCTCAGTGCCCGACTTGCATCTTCTAAAATTTTTGTTGTAGGATGTTATATGGATCGGGGAATATCAGGATTTGAAAAAGGGAAGTTTCTGTATTTGTCTACATTGTCCCAGATCTCTGGTGGAACTCTGTTGCATTGTTGTAGTCTATTTATGCCTTCCTGCAAGTTCTGGAAGTGCTGAAGCTGCAGAAAGCACGAGTGTGGTTTTGAGCAGCTTTACAACATGTTCTATTTTAATCACTTTCATCAGCTTTATCGTGCATTGAGAGCTGTGTGCTGTATCTCCTTGTTGTGGGAAGAGAAGGGGAAATTTAAGTTGTAATTAAACCCTATTTTAATATACATTTTGCATATGAAAATCACAAATGTAAATGTTATGACCTTTCCTAGGACTATTTGAGCACTATGAAACAAGTAGGGTGAACAATTCCACAACAGCAATTAAAATGCAAGTCTATTGGTGGCACTTCCTTGTCCATAGTTTCAGAATTAGGATAAAGATAAGATTTTTCAGTTTGCTTCTCAGAGCAACAGCTTTATAACATTAATTTAACACTAAGTAGAAAACACGAATTGCTCCAGGTTCTGCATAACTGCATATTTGATCTCTCCCAGGAATTTTGTATTGACTGGTTGAAATAGTTTGAATGGGAACCAGCTACGCACTGCTGGTACTGGGTCAGATACTGGGGTAAAAAATGAGGCCATAGCCTGACTATTCTGCCAAGTTGTTCTTCCTAGGTGGGTTGTGTATGCTCTTAGCTTCCATCTGAAATTTTAAGTATTGACCAAAGCAGATGACTTCTGATTGCTTTGTTCAGCTGATGAATAGCATGCTGTAAGAGTACAGAGGTATTGCAGCCCTTGGATAATGAATTAGCAGGAGCTTTGAATTTCATATTCAGCTTTAAAAATGGATATTTAAACAGTAAGTAGGGGCTCAGGAAGTATTAGCTAGTGTTAAATATCTACACTATAAGCAGTTCTCCAAAATGTTTTTGGAATGTGATGGTTCTGTTTAACTGTCATTGATTGGATGTGCTACTACTCAGGCTTTTGCCTTAGTGATGCCATTTTGTTCTTCTCTGTAGCAAGCACTGTTTCTAGGACATTCAAAGATCAATTCAAATGCTATCAACATTTAAAATCACAATTTTAGATATTTAAATAACCTTGTCAGTTTTATAAGTACATAGTGTTGAATTGCCAGTTGTTTGAGTGCCTGTAAGCTAGCCAAAAGATTCAAAAAAGGAGTGGAACCTACCTAATGTGAAAAGTCACCCCTGACTCCTTACCAAACATTGTCTCAGTATGCTTTAGGGAGCATTTTTTTTCTCCAAATGTTTCCCGTGTTTGTTAGATGGCTTGGCTCCAGAAGTGCTTTAACACACTCAGCTTGTTCTTTTCTTGTATGCCTCGCTGATGAGGTTTTCCTTCTCTTCATTATCCAAATCTGTAATATATGCTGTATTATTTCTTTTTCTTCCCTGATGTATGTATTTCCTCACAGATCTAAACTCTTCCATTTTCTGTAGCTTCCGTGTTACGTATAAAACACAATTTTTTTTTTCTGTCCCGTGAGCTCAGTATTTCATTCAGGCAGAAAGTGGACTTCAGGGCTGAGCTGCGGGAGTACTGTAGTTTTTAAAGAGCACCTTTTCGTATGACCTTGTGGTCTGAGGAAGCTTGGATAGGCAGCACTCCTAGTAGTATGGTAGATACACATAACATTTCAAAACCTTTCTATTTTATTACCGAGACTAATGTAAGAAAATGGTAGTTCTAACTAGTACAATGTAATCACGTTTTCACTCTGAAGAAATTCAAGATCTGCTCTTATTTTCCTGCACATGACAGCCCCAGATCACAAAGTTCTTTCTGTCTGTGGCTGTTTTCTTGTCTAATGTATACCTCACTTACTTAACCTGCCTGGGTTCTCAAGCTTTTGGAGACTGCTGTAACGTCACATCCTTCCATTCAGTTGCTCAGGGACTTTCCAGTCCTCACAGCGCCATCCCTTAGGACTCCTTTCCAAGTGTTCCTGTCCAATCTTGGTTAATCTATGCATTTCTTTGAATGTCACTAATGCACTTATTCTAAGCTAGAGAGTTTGACTGTATTCTGTATCTCTTTTGACTTCATTTACTGCAAAATATCTTCCAAAACAGTGGGAAAAAAAAAGTCCCAATTTTCCCCTTCTTTTATGAGTAAATATCTTGTCTTGGCTGCTCTGGACTCATGTACGTGTTTGCAACACAATAAATCTTTAAAGTTTAAATTCTGTTTTCCAACCACTGACATGAGATTTCATTATTACTAGTTTTTTTTGGTTGGTTGGTTTTGTTTGCTTGATTTTTGTTTTTGAGAACATTGTTGCAAAAAATCTTGAGACCTGGAGCCTGGGAGCTGTAAATAAAAAGCCCATCAAATATGCTATTTTGCCATCACAGAAAAGAACCAGCTGTACTAGCAATCATAAATTTTCTCTAGCAGACAGGTACCATGAGTTAGTTACATTGCTGGAGTTTTCTGCTGAACATCCAGTAGCAGCCCTTGACAGTGTTTTGGAGCCCTACTGGATGCACTGCTGGCCAAGGGGAGGATTTGTTCAAGCAGCAGTTGTTAGGATGGGCTGAAGGTTAAGTCCTTATGACAGTAACCACCCTTGGAAACATAATCTATTATTGGAAAATACTCTCTTGGTTGTTAGTACGGGAAAGGGAAAGATTCCTTTGGAACTGCAAATACAGTAATTAAACAATGTCAGCATTGACAGTGTGTGATGTACAGTGTAGCTTTAGACATAGATTAATCAGTGCAACAGTAGCAATAAAATGCAGCCTTGCTTTTTGTGACTTCCCTGAAAGCAAGGTGACTTTGAACTGTTCCATCAGGCCTCACTGCTTATAAGGGGCTGCTAGGAAGCCTCAGACACAATTAACACAAAGCATGGCAGGAAGCCATGAGAGGCAGCAGACTGTCTTTTTTAATTCTCTGTGTCCTTGGGGGAAGATGAGTTTCGCTTCTCTTTGCACGTATTTCATGCCCAGAGCCTTTTTAGAAGGGAACTCACCACTTCTTCCTTCCCTGATGGATAGCGGGCTATCTTCCTTCTGCTACATTCATGTTTCTCCTTATTTCTTCCCTCCTCTTGTGACCCTTTAAGTTTTCTGCTTTGCCAAGACTTAAAGCTCCTTTCTTTCTCTGGGGAATTTAAGGAGCAATCAGTCTGTGGCTATTACCTTTGAGGGATCTGAACCAGTACTCTTTCTACCTGTTTCTGCATCAGGTCACTTTTGCATTCAGTCCTTTTGACTTTTATCTGCTACAAAATGCAGAGAGTAGGAAGCATCACATAGAATAGCTGAAGGAAATAGGTGTTTAGGCTGTTCGGCCAGGTTAGATAATTGTGATAATCTGACTTGATCTCTTGTATATGTAGGTCATGGAGTTTTGTTTTTCTCCCAGCAGCTGAATGTAAGTGTATCTTTCTTAAAGATCTCTTGCTTTAAAAATTTGAAACAGTGGTCCTTTTTCCATAGTAAGAGATTTTGGTGTTTGTTCGCTGCTAGGAAGTGGTACTTCTTCAAGATGAATTTGTAACATCAGTTTCCATTCACTGTACTTTTCTGTGATTTTATGAATCGGAAAGATCTCATTTTTTTTAATCTTTTTCTCCTTTTCTGTCTTCTTAACAAGTCTAGGAGTGTATGTCTATGTACAGAAGTGTATATGTGTAAATACATATTCAAAAAATCAAGCCCTCCTTCAACCTTCTCTATCATAATTTGGCTTTAAGCTACATACTAAGATGCCCCTTGTCTTTATCAAGTCAAACAGGAGCCTTAACTATCTCTCCGGTATTTCCAGATCATTTGAGACAGCAGGAAAGTTGCCATCCTCTTAAATGATCTTATCAACGTAGTGTGTGGAGGACAGGTTGTTTTTTGTTCTACCTGATATTCCTATTTTATACACTTGAGATCAAACTCACCTTCTGAGCAGCTGAACTGTACTGTAAATGCACAATGGAGTCCAGTCGGCAGTTCCCAGTGTCCTCTTGGGAGTCTGATTTCCAAATTGCTTTCCCACGTGTACATGTTATGTTCTCCTTATGCGTGGGATAGCTTGCTATATTAAATTGTGTTTTCATAGAACCATAGAATAAGGAAGATAGGAAAGGATCCAAAGAGATTTGTTAGATATGTCAACATGCCCCAGGGAAGACCCAGTTACGATATCTAGGCCATGCCTGGGAAGTTCCTCTGACTGCCTTAAAGACAACCAGCCGTCGAGACTCTACAGAAGCTCCTTTCTCTTCTTAGTCTCCTTCTCCTTAGGTGAAATGTCTGTGGTGATTTGGCTTTACTCCCTTTTCCCGGTCTTTCTCCCTCGTCTTTTCTAGGCCTCTGACTATTCTTGGTGAGAGTGCAGGGGGCTGTATTCAGTTCGTGTCTTTGATATACGTTGACCAAAATGACGGGGTATTCCTGCTGAGCAGAACAGAGGCTCGCTTCCTCTGTCTTGCAAGTTACTCTGTATGAATCACAGTGCGGTATTTGGGGCTTTGTTTTTTTTCATGTCGACCTCACCATGCCATAATCCTTGATGTTTCACCCTTCAAGCAGAGCGTCTCTAGCATCTTGTTTCCCCTTCCTGTCTTTGTAAGTAGATCGTTTCTACTGAAGGGTAATAAATTTCTTTCTTGAGAATTGCATTCCCTTTTTATTCCCCCCCCCTTTTTTCAGATGAATACAGAACAATTCTCCAATTTTCAAGAACCTCTAGAAGTTCATTTGTCCTCTCAGATTCCCACAACCCTTGTGAGCATACTGAGCTTACATCATTAATGTAAGCATTCTCTTGATTCCATAAATGAGGTAATCATTCTGTGTAGAACCAAATTTAGGGGTGTTTCCTATGCAATCCCACTTGCTACATCTTTCTGTATTGGTGGTGAGCCATTAAGGATTGTTTTTTTCAGCATAAGACAGTTTTGTGTTCAGATTGCAGCAGCCTCATCAAGAAAAAGTATCCTTAGCTGCCTCAAAGTTGTGATCCTAATGTGCTAGCTTCTTCCTTGGTTTCAGACCTGCTATCCCGTTGAAGAAGGCAGTTTAGAAAGATTTGTTGAGGATCTGTCCTCATATGTATGTCAAACTGATTTTTGGCTTTCACTTCAGCTGTGTGTTACCTTCTAGGCAGTTACAAACTGCTTTGCAGAATTTTTGTCTGTTTTTTTTTTTTGTTTGTTTCAGTTTTTTTCAGGAATTGAAATTCAGCTGCCCAAACTGGTTCCTTTTTTGTTTCCTTCTTTAAGTAAAAGCATTGCTTCTTGTTTCTCTGTGTTTTGGTCCTTCTCCCATCCTCTGTAGATTCTTGAAATCAGTACTGGCCAGTGTTCACTTGCCAGTTGACTTCAGTCAGTTCTCTATGTATTTAAAGTGTAATTAATGACGCTCAGTCAACTTAAAAACATGTAACTTAAATTCCCTCTAGCCTGACTTTCCCTTTTCTAGTCTGACAATTTACGTTGATGTAGAGCTCTAGTGGTTTAAAAAAGGAAATTCAGATGGTTTTGTATGAGTAATGTTACCCCTGTTATTTTCCGCTCCACTTATTATCTCATTGCCAAATTTCAAATTTTTTGCTTTTAATTCCAGGTTAGGAGGACAAGAGACGCTGAAATACTGAATCTGCTGAATTTCTGAGTGTTTGGCACTTTTCTGAATTTTATCACCTGTTGGGGCTATATAAATGTGTATTTCATTATATAGCCGTGTAAATTATGTTGCCTACATCACATCTTGGTAGGGGACCTTTGATTGTGTATGTTAGTCAACATAGCAGCTGTAGCAAACAATCCAAGTTATTTTTTACCATTAACAATATAGACCAAAAGAAGATAAGCAAACAATAATAATGTCCTAATTGGAGTATGGACAGAACATCCAAATGAGGCTTATTGAGAGAACAGGTTAGCTTGGCCTTGATACCTGAACTCTTCAGCTGAATGTTAGATGGCTTGTACCCATGTTTCCCTGGAGAAGCAGGAATGTGCACTTTTCTTTTATTTGCCTTCACTTACTTGGATCTAATGAAAGAGCAGGAAGTCAGTGGTGGCTTTAGTCACCGAGACCAATTTCCTCGTCAGGAAAATGCTTTTATTTTAAAAATACGTACATACATACACATATATGCATTCTGGTATAGTTAACACAAAAATGTTTGGCTGGTCAACAGGTTTAAAACTTGAATATAAAATATAAAAATACAAATATAAAACGCTCTGTAATATAAGCCATTTTTATGGAGAAAGGTCTTTCTGATCTATAGGTGTAAATTAACCAGTGCAGTAATCTCTGTATTTACTAAATAGCTGTGAACTGCTTAGTAAAGTCCCAGTAATCTGCAGTTAGATGAACTACAGTAACATTTCAAGATATTTTAAAGATTTAGTAGTGTGTTGGGTTTTTTTGTTTGTTTTTTGTGCAGGCATATTTTGAAAAGGTAAATCTTTGTATCAGAAGTGAAAAACAGCTGAAATTCCTGGTAATAGAACATTTGACAATCTGGGTCTAATTAAGTTGAAAAGGAAAAGAAATTTCCTGTTCAGAATGAGTAAAAAGGTCTCTTTATGCTGGAATGGTCATATCAGGGTTACTTAAACTCTCAATAAAACTATAAATAGATTTAATTTACGTTGGAAAATGTAAGCTATATATTTTGCTTCTATTCTTTACGATATATTTCCTTTTATTAACTAAAGTAACAAAAATACCCTGGATGTTGCCCATCTCCAGAGCATGAGTTCCTGTGCTTTGACACTGTGCTCTGGCTGACTCCCTTGTGGTGACGCTGGGGACACCACAGTGCAGCTGCAGGTCCTTTCTTAACAGAAGATGAGTGCGTCCTATCAATGCAGTCATCTTCTACTTCATTCATTTAAATCCCCAGCCAAGTTGTGTGGCCCAAGACTGGACCAGAGGACCAAGGAGTCTGGAGGCCTTGTCAGCAAGGCTGCTCCTTCAACCAGGGAACATCTTCTCACAAACCATCAGGCAGATGTGCCCAAAGGATGGTATTCCTGAAAGCAGGCTGATTGGCATGGCCTTGTTGGTATTAAAGCACAGCGGCAAAGCGGGTGAGTCAGACCAAGCTTAGCTACGTACGCAGTAATTTATAGTCAGTTTTGTTTGGTTAAAATTGCAGTGCAGTTATATTATTTCTCTAGCGGCTCAGGTAGACAAGACCTGAATTTCCAAGCTTAGCAAACAAAACTTTTTACCTTTCCCATACTTTTTTAATGGAGGAAAGAGAACACATCACATAGGCTATCTCCACTGCTTTAAAGCTAGACTCACTGAGCAATGCAGCACATTCTTCTTGAATAATATAACAAATGTCTCTTTGACAATTTTTGAAAAATTATATGCTTTAAAGTATTTGTATTTCACAAGTATTTATCATAGGCAGATTGTTACAATGATTGATTACAACATATATCAGAATTTACCATATTATTTTGAGCTGTTATCACACAAGCTGTACAGCAAACAAGTTTCTTTTGTCTTGAGATTGAGATTTGTTAGAATTTAGAACTTTTCTATTGTACCCAGAGACACAGTGGAGAGAACCGATTCCCCATCATACCTCACTTACCTGTCCCACTGGAACTGTTACTCCAATTCAGGTAATGTGCTTTTTGTTTTAGAGCATGTATTACAGTATCTGAGATATAAGGGAGGTGGTCCTTCAACAAATTTTATAGCTGCCTGAGTAACAACTGCATGATAGACTCTCGTATTTCTTTCCTCTCCTCTCCCATTTATACTTAATGTATGAAATTTGCAATTCAACAATAAATTGACATCAGCAGAATTTTCTGAATGCCATTACAGAGAGCTGCTTAGTAAGCCTGGATCACAATCAAACAACGTGCAGATATTTGGATTATGTGCGTACAAATTTGCTAATTTGGAAGCTAAGCTTTTCATAAACTTATTGTCTGATACTGAAAGGGACTGAGATTTGGAATGTTTGGCTCATACGGTATTGGTAGGTAGAGTCAGGTTCAAATACTTAAGCTTCAGACTTGTAGTTTTCTTGTTGAAAGCCCTGAGTTACTGGCACTTATGTCACACAGAGCTTTTGTTTTCGTAGCATATTCATTAGAATGAAGATTTGAAACTGAATTATGTCTTTATTATAATATACTCCTACAGTGTCTCTTATCAGATTGTAAAATGCTTACGCTTTCGCAAGGAAACCGCAGCAGTAGCTGTTCTCAGGCTGACTTGACAGCCGTGCACGAACAACAGAGAGCACGTGTATTGTAGGAGTCTGTTTTGCGAATGGTCTTCTGTACATACCCAGCTCGCTGGTAAAATATGAGCTAGCTTACGTCCCAATGTAAATACATGTACGTTTGCTTATAAAAGCTTCTTGATTTAGTTTTATCTCTTTCTCGTTTAAGCCATTTGTAAATAGCGCGTAAAAAGGCACACACGGTTTGTGACAGTTTAACCAAACGAATTTGAAATAATTGGTAGCAGTTTAACTGGAAGAACTGCATACAGCTAAGGCTAGGAAGAAGATGCTTTCTCAATAAATCTCCTCTCACCATATCGTTATCTGCTGAGCACAGCGACTCACGTGAATGCTCACTGCCTATAGCTCCCATTAGCTCTGTGAGCTGTATGAGTAAATGGGGTGGTGGTAGGACAGGACAGAGGAGCATCGGCAAAAGCCAGCTGCGTTGCTTGTAGTCAGATACCATTTTCAGATTGCACGACTGCTAATGAGCTAAACAGAGTGATATTGCAAATATGGGTCTGGGCTGTGACTTGACCTTCATTATAGTTGGGTGTCTGACCGGAGGTGCAGTCCTGTTTCTCACATTAACAGACAGGGTTTATTAGCTCTGAAACAGTGACAGCAGTGCTGTGATTGTACAGTTTCGGGACCAAATCTGGCTTGCATTCAGGCGCCTTGTTGCACTGGCACAGTACGTGTCGGACTGCTCTCTGCAGACATGCCCCACGCCCTTTAGGCTTTTGAACCACGTGAACTGGTAAGCGTAGCTGTATAAGTTTAAAAACAATTTTTCAGAATTTTGTTTATGGGCTAAGCATAGGTCACATGGAATCACTGAGATGTAATGTAGGGGTTACCCAATAATGCTGCTTGAACAAATTACATTTTAGAGCAGTAAAGAGTAAAATAACTCTTTCAGACACAAACTCTCTAAAAAGAGAATTGCCTCTCTTGATGGTAAACTTTCAGTTAGATACAGCGCTTTGATAAATAAAAACAACATTTAAAGAGGACAATAACAGTAACAAATCTTTATCAGATATTTGTACAGTGGGATTTTACACTGAGCTTGATGACATGTAAGCTTTTTTCCTTGGTGGATTAGTATACTAATTCATATTACCATTTTCAAACAACAGTTTTCAGTCATTTTCTCTAGGTATTCATTTGTTGTTATTATGTTACAGCAGCTTCCAGACGTTGCAGTCATTGATGGGGTTCCCACTGGGGTAGCTGCTCCAGCGTGTTGTTTTCTTTTTGCTCTTCTCTGATGGGACTGTTAGCTTGTAAGTAGGAAAAGAAAAGAAAGTGTCTTTCTAAGACTTTGTCTTAGAAGGGGAAGTTATTCCTCGTAGATTGATGTGCCTGATCATGGCCTCAAACAGTTGTTCAGCAATTAACAGAAATCCTGAGCCATAGCGATGAACAAACAGCCAGTTTAACAGAGCATTGGTTCACAGATAAAAGAGGAAGTGAGACTTCAGTGCATGACTACGGCAGCATAAGCACTTTTTTTTTTTTTTTTTTTTTTTTTTTGTTTTTTTTTTTTTTTTTTTTTTTTTAAATTTAAGGGGTTCTTGAAAGGTAGCAGAAGTCCCAGGTTATTGTTAGGATGGGAGGAGGAGGAAGGATAGTAACACTGTGTGTTAAGATCTCCAGTTTTCTCAGAACATTCTTTCTTCATCTTTGCCCTGCCATTGTACACGTATCTCTCCAGATATATTTCAGATATACTTCTCTCCAGAGCAAAAGTTCAGAAATCAGTCCAGGGCTATGCTGGAGGGAAAGGTACTCACCTCCATTACACAATTCTCTGACAGAGTATTCTTTTTTTCTGCCTTTCTTTCTTTCTGTCTGTCTGTCTTTGCTATGGGATTGATTCTGTCATTACCTACATTAAAGGGTCAGCAACCAGTAGCATCCATGAGCTACCATACACAGGCAAAGAGCAGGTGAGGTGTGTGCTGAGTTTGTCCTTGACTTTCCTGAGACTGCCATGGCATTTTGGAATACCCCTGTAAGAGAGCACACACACCCTAGTATGTATCCACTTCTGCCAATCTGCATTCATTCTTTGATAACAGGGAGGGATGCAGCAGCTAACAAACTGAACTGATTGCTGGCTGTATGAGGATGTCTTAATGGCATAGCAGAACGCACCACAGAGCCACTTGGTGAAACAAACTAAAGGAAAGAGAGCTGATGGCTTCTCTGGGGATTGGCTGTGCATCTCTTCTTTAGGATCAGACTGCCCAAGTTGGCTTTTTTTACAGTAAACAAAGGCTGTCTCGATTGACAGGAAGCACTGTGTCAGCCCAGCTGAGTCGCCCTCAGTTTCCTTCCATCAGCAGGCCATCCTGTCTCTTTCCCTTTATTCCTCCCTTGGCTTTCATAAATCCAAGTGCTTGGAATCTTTCATAGGTGTTTACCTCAAACCACGTGGCTTAGCTCTAACCAGGGATTTTAGTTCTGAGGAGCAGTAAGGCTCAGCTGCTGCCTTTCCTCAGAGCTTCACTGCCTGCTCTGAAAGCTGTATTGCAGACTGTTCTTAAGAAATTTGAAATCACCCTTTTCTTTCAAGGGAGCGTATAAACAGGAGGGGGATCAATTGTTTGTGAGGGTAGATAGCGATAGGACAAGGGGGAATGGTTTTAAGCTGAGACAGGGGAGATGTAGGTTAGATATTAGAAGGAAGTTTTTCACACAGAGGGTGGTGACGCACTGGAACAGGTTGCCCAAGGAGGTTGTGGATGCCCCGTCCCTGGAGGCATTCAAGGCCAGACTGGACGTGGCTCTGGGCAGCCTGGTCTAGTGGTTGGCGAACATGCACTCAGCAGGGGGGTTGAGACTCGATGATCCTTGAGGTCCTTTTCAACCCAGGCCATTCTGTGATTCTTTGTCCCTGTCTCCCCGCTTCTTGGTCATAAATCCACCGTGACCATGAAAGAAGTGAGAGCAGTGATGGCTGTGAGCCGTGCTTAGGTTGAAATACCTGCTGTCAGGCATCCTTCCGTCACTCTTTATGCTTGATGCTGTTTGTTTCCAAACATGCGTTTGTTTCACTTTTATCTGCATGAAAATAGTGTTGTAGACAGTCAGTAATGGTGTGATGAAGTCTTGGCAGTATACACTGTGGCAGTGAAAAAGAACTGGTAGTGTGTGAACTTCTTCAGCATTTAGAAAAATTTTTTTTCTTTTTTTGGTATCACACTGAAGAGTCATCCTGTGCTAACAGATTAATTCAGGTTGTGGTGCCAGGTAAAAATTAGATCTTAACGATAAGGATAATGAAGCTGTGATTACTTTGAGAGGCCAGGCACGTCTGCCATTAGAGGCCCTCGAGTGCGTCAGACAGACCTCTGGCAGGATGGCAGAGCTGTGGTGGATCCTGCTGAGGAGGAGGCTGGCCTGCCATGAGCTGGCATTACGGGTCTCCTTTGGCCGCAGCTGTAATAATTTGGTAATTCCTTAGTGACTCTTCCCTAAGTATTTGGCACGCTTTGCTTTACAGATTTTTTCAGATGCGTTTCCGTTAGTGGTTATGGAGATTAAATCATTGACAAATACATAAAATTCTTCTGTTACATTGTGTTCCAATCAGACAAGCTAGGTAGAGTTCAATAACTGTATATTGAAACTTAACAGCCGCTCACCTTCCTATGTTACCTCCAAAATAGCAACGCCCTTGGCTAAAGCTCTTTATCACTTGGCTGGCACAAAGTTTTTCTCTGGTATCCTACTTAATCCGGAGCATCTATCTCCAAAATAGTCTGACTAGTATTTCTTTTCCTGCTCTGGTATGTGTAGCAGTGCAGGCTTCAAGGAAATAATTAACTGCTATTTTGATGGAGAGAAAAGCATCTAAAAGCTTTTAGCAAATGTTGTAAGCCTGGTTTTGGTGGTTTTTTATTTAAATAGAAGTAGTGTTGTAGCTATGATAAGAGCAGCCCGGACTTGTGGGGGGAGATAGTGGCTTTTCTTAGATCAGCTCATACAATTGGGAAAAGTAGATAAGCTTTTAAGCCTGATCTGAAGCGGAGCTTGCCCCCCGTGGTTTTCCAGCCACATTAGTTGGTCTAATGGAAGACGTTCCTTCTCCCGATAAACCTCATTTACTCCCAGGTGGTATTATTTTCTCTTCACCTGTCGTAGATGTTTTTCAAACCAGCAACTTCATATTCAGTGATGGAACTGATGTGTTTTAAACATCATAAATTAGAATGGAATAAGAATGTGAGAGGTGACTTCTGCTTTCTATGAAATGCTGCCCGTCAAAGATATATTGAGCCATAGTTCACATTCTTCCAACTGTTTTACAGACCTTTGGTCGTAAATCTGCCACAGTGAAGTGTCATTGTAGGATCTCAAGTCTTGATTACACTTAGCAAAACATGCCTCTGCTGGGATGTTTCTAGACAACTAACTTGCACTTCATTTTGTAAAGCTGCTAAAGGAGTGGCTCGATTAATTCTATAGCCTTCTTAGAGTTCTTTAGCCCAAACTTAAAACACTGGGGTTTGGGAGCTTTTGTTATAAATATGCAGAATTCGAGGATGGTTTTTAAAAAAAGTTTTTACCAATTATTTTATATTTAGATGGTTGGGCTTTTTATTATTTGTATGTTTATGTTTATTATTATTGATATTATTTTTATTAAGATGAGATTTCTATCTATTACCTTTCGTCATGACAGGGTAATCCCAGGTCAATTTCCATATGCCTTTTGGACACTGTATGTCATTTTGTATTTTTGGAGATAAGCTATACAGAATAGCCATTGCTTTTAAAGCCCAAATTCTAACATTTTGAGTTCCTAACAAATGGGACATTTCAAAGATGGCCTACAGGATTTTCTCAGCTGGATGCAAGCCTGATTTTTTTACAAACTTTCAGTAGACTCAGTCCCATGGAACAAATGCTGTTTATCCTTCCTAGAGTCAACTCAGATTCTTCTCCCATCAGCTGTCTCCCTGGGGCTATGGTCTTCATATTTACTCCTTTGAGATTTGCATTCTGTAATGCTGTTCCACATGAAGTAGAGTCCTGCTCTAGGCATTGCTGGGATTCATGATATAGTGGAGACTAAATGCAGATAACTGGGGCTAAATGGGGGTTTGGGCATTTCTCTGTGCATGCACCAGAGAGCTGAATCTACTCATTCTTGGATTTTAGTGACTCTCTGGTAGACTTCGTGAATAAGCAAAGATTTAATTTTCCCGTTAATTTTGCAAACGTGAGTAATATCCATTGGTTTAAGAAAGGATGTCCACAAGATCCAATAATTTCTTTTAAAGGGTTTGAATATTCTTCTTTGTTTCAGATATTGAACTCAGTTCCTCTCTTGTGTCCAGGGAAGTTTAAGGAGTGTCTCTCCAAAAAGCATTCGTGGAGAGAATGTCTTTTGTTCCAGCAGTGTCCACGTGTTCAAGCTGGGCACTGTGGAGCGCTGGCAAGTCTCGTCTCTGGCAGCAGAGTATTTCCAAATGGAAACAGGTATTTGAAAAGGAAGGTTGCTGTTTTGGGAAATGCTGTTTAGAAAAGTTATTCTTCACAGTATGGGATGGCAGTCTACCACAATAGCAAAATCCTTCTTTGAAGGAGTTCTTGTTCTTTCCATAAATTTCGATTATGGAAAATTCTGCAGTGGGGTGAGGAGAAAGAGAACTCCCATAAGCCCTGTTTGTGTGTTTCCGGGCAACGCAGTAAATATTCTTCATAGAATAACCTTAAGTACTGTCAGAAGCTTGTCATGTTTGTGTCTGTACTGTGTTTACTCAAGCTGCCTGGGTGAGATCACTTCTGTGCTGTGTGATGGGTACGATGGGTACGTGCCCTGCTATTAGCAGCTCTCCTGCATGAAGATCTGACCGTTCACAAAAGCCCAAACAACATCATGAGGTTACAGTGACAAAACCAAGCTGCACTTTTTTAGCTCATAGCCCTCTAACTACGTGCACTGAGGCAGAGGGCCCGTGAGTAACACTCATAAGGAGTTTCAATGAGGCAGCTGCCTGAGTGCATTCAGATGCAAGTCAGTGTTTAAGGTTCAGATCGCCTTTCATACTCCTTACAGAATGGCAATCCAATTCTTTTTGCTGCCATACAAACAGGTATGGGCACTAATAAGCAGAGAGACGTGACTACCTGACCTACGCTAACTCTGCAGCCAAACAGAACTAAGTATCAGTAAACCCTCCTTTTTTCAGCAGTAGGAACTCTTTAAAAAAAAAAAAAAGTGATGAGCTCTATGGAGGGATTGGTTTTGCTACATTTATTTTCATCTCCTTAAGGTGCATTGCCTGAGTTTGTCCTCCAGAGTAAGAGCTGGACTTTGACCGTGTTGCTGCAAAATGAATAGTCATAAACATGTTTTGAATGACCATACTAATGTTACTCTGCAGGATATGAACCCATACTTGTAAAATGCAAGGATTAACACTCACGAATACCAGGAGTACACAGTAATGAGATAACAATTGTGTTATGAAATCTGTTGAAGGAGGCACCCCATAATATTAGACAAGGGCTTTTTCTTTCTCACCTACATGAGGTGAGAGAAGTTCCTGCTAACACAACAGTTTCACACTCCAGCAGAGCAGTGGAAGCAGGGGTGTGCTGACTTATAGTAAAACTGCATTTAAAAGATTAGCTCTGCGGTCATCAAAGTTAGGGAAGTACATCTCCATCAGAATCTGAATGTTTTCTGTGGTTTACAAAATGCAGCAGGCAAGCTGATTAGCCATCTGAATCTCCCTAAGGCTGTTGTATACTGATGTTCTTCATTTCCGCCTAGATTTGCATGAAGGCAATGTATTCGCAAATACCCACAGCTTGTTTGTTTCTTAAATGTGACCCCACTTCCCAATGGAATACTGTATTTGTCCATAAGCAATATTCTGGTTATGTTTATGTAATTATTTCTGCGATCCCTTGGAGAAAAAAAAAAAGCTTCAGATGATAATCATCACAGATAAGCAGTCAGCATATGTTTACAGTGTGTTTTGTGGTGCTGTGTTGGGCGCACCTGCAGTAGCTCTGGCAGGCAGATCGGTGCAGGGAAGGGCTGCATAGAGATAACCCCAGGTCCCAGAAGCCTGGCTTTGCTGACTTGCACCACTCTGCTGAAATGGGATGCTGCTTGCAGGGCCCACTTACTGAGCGGTGCTTCTCGGTGCTCTGTGTCGCGGCTAAACAGTCTGTATTCAAATCAATGGCCCAGATTTTTGCAAGGCTCTTTCATAAAGGTCTTATTGTACCCTGGATGAGACCAAAGGAAGCAAATGAAATGTTAGGCTGTGTTACAGGCTATGGAAAGCAAGACAAGAGGTGGTATTGTACCTTCTCACCTTGAATGCTCCTTAGCTTTGGCTGTCTTACAAAAGGCACATCAGAAATAGGCAACTTCAGTTACCAGAACAGGCTGGAATTCGGAGCAAGGATGAGAAAGGATAGTGGAGGGATTAATGAAAGAAAAGAACTAGCTGTGTGTTCCCATCTTCTTATTCTAAGTAGTGATACAGAAATTGAAAGTTGTAACAACTTTTGTCTAAAGCAGAACGATACAGGACGCTTCTGAGGCAAGAGAAAAACATGAAAGCCTGCTTCTCCTCTCTTACCCACCGCTCCTCCTCCCAGAAATCCCCACTTGCCTCCCCCAGTGTCAATATTTAAACTGGTTCTGTCGAGGGTGAGCAGTTATAAAAGTCTGGCAGAGAATGGCAAGATCATTGGTTACATAAAGGAGGGAAAGCACCGAGTTTCGTGGCATGCCTGGACAGACTCTTGAAATGTATGCCTCTTTTCGGTATCTGTTCCTGATGAGAATGGTAAATGATGATTTTTGAGTAATTAGCTTTAAAAGGGGAAGGGGAGGGGACAATACAGCTCGAAGCACCATGCAGGCATTAAAGAGGCCTACCTTGGAGCCCACCTCAGCAGCTACGCATAGGGCAGCCTGTTTTATCCCCACTGCTTGCCAGGAGACTGAATCACAGATAAGGTTAAACAGCACGTACAGAGTTTGAGGGCACCGTTTCTTTTGACTTTATCTGTGCAGGCTTCAGTTGGCTTTTAGTCCTTCTTACAAAGGCTTTTTAAATTTATTTGGAGACTTAACTGTTGATGTGAAATGGTGTTAGCAGGTACTGCTACATCATTTATCACTGGCCTGTAGTGTTAGATTGTGGGGTTTTTGTTTTCTTATATATGTTGCCAGTGCTGTGTGAACCCATGATGTAACCAGCTGGAATTGTTCCAACCTTGGGTGAGTGTTTGTCCAAAGAGAAAAAAACAAATACAGTAGCCACAGTGCAAGGAATAGATAGGCTGCCATTTCTTTTTTCATGTTGAATTTGTGCTTTTCTGTTGGCTAGCAGCTCTGCTTCATAACAAAACGTGGTAGCTCAGTTCTAAGAATTGCCTCTATCTGCAGAGTTTATGGAGCAAAGCTCTCAGGCCATTGGGAAGGATTTAGCTGCAGTTTGGTCACAAAATAATAACTTGCTTTTTGTGAGGTCCCTGCCCTATCTTAAAACTTTCACTCTCTGAAACTTGAGTGAAGTCGCTCTGTTTAACAATCACGTAACAAATCTCATCCCTCCCAAACTGCTTCCAGTCTGAGATGCATAGTTTCCAGTAATCACTGATGCAGGACACGACAACTCATGCAGCTGCTGTTCTGGTGAGTGCTTACAGTCCCTGCACTAAGGGAGAGGGCTGTCCCTAAGTCAGACAGGTAGACGGATTTCTTAGCACCAGATGCTCTATGTTACTCTTCTCCATCCTTCAGTTTCAGAATCTGCCTTTTGCCCTCCCTGACCAGTGGATCCAGCTGCCAGGTGCTCACAAGAAGTGTAGCCTGATTTCTTCTTTGAAATGTGTAGAATGCACAGGGAGAGTTTTTAAGCTTACCCTTCAGAGGCAAAAGGAAGTTGTGGTGTGATGCTGTCTGAAACTCAGTCTGCACTTAGTGACCTCATGCCAGTTTCAGATTCATAATACCGTGCTCAAAGCCAGGGAAATTCTGCCAGACTTTGTGTTTTCTGGGGCAACTCAGACATTTTCACTTTCTGAGGGCTTCTGATAATGAGCCACCAACAAAATAACAACCTGCTCTTGCAGGGCAAGAGACCTCATGGCAATAGCAGCAACTTGTGGCCACAGAAGACACCAGCCTCTCATACCTTGAAGCAAGGTGATGGTTTAGAGGGGTACTGGAGATCTGCTTTGCTTGTGGGCGCTGAAGCTCTAGTATGTCACTTCATCTCCTTTTACAGCTCTAGTTCTCGTGTCATGGAAGAGCTGAGCTGTCCTAGTTTGGGAAGCAGTAAGGGAAGGAGAGACTGAAAACCATAAAACACGAGAAAAATGTTATCCTGATTTCTTCTGGTATTGCCTGGTTTTGATTGACCAAGCATTGCTTTACATTTCCGTGCTTGCTGGAACTCAGCTGTTCTCTGCAGAGGGGAGAACCTCTATCCTCAGCATGACACCACCAGGTAACCCCGGGTGCTTGCAGCAGTAGAGAAGCAGTGGAGGGAAAGGTGAAAACAAAGGAGGGGATGAGGGGGGGAGGAGAGAGCTGAGAGGGAAGTCAGCTTGTGACTGAATTGTGGTAGTGTGCGCTGATCTGAACCTAAAGCCCAGCTGTCCTCTGGAGGTTTGCATCCCTCTTAGGTGTCTACTTCATGAACTGTCCTTTCTGTTCTGAATTTTGTGACCGCATTTGCTGAACCAGGGAAGAACTTTCTGTGCAAGCCCTCCCAGTACGTGCGTTAAGGGATATACACATAGGTCAGTGTCATCTAAACATGAAGCATTCCATTATCTACATTTGATAGATATGTAAGCCGGAGTAACTTTCATTTGCATAAAATAGGTCACAAACCCGGAGTCTTGCTGAAATGTCTTTCAGTGTGCACTGTTCTCAGCCCACTCTCCGTGCTTGGCTGTACTAGGCACTTTTCAGCAATACTGAGCAAAGGCAAAAGCTGGAAAATAATTTCAAAGCACAGAACAGATGTGCTAATTCCTAGAAGAAGCGTCACAGAGAAATTAACCGAAAACCTTGGAAGCTCTCCCTCTGGGCCTTTCCGCACCCACTGTAACACTGTTCAGTAAGTGCTCAAGCTGGGGTAAGGGCAGCTAAGATGGCTTCCTCTGCTTGGTGTGGACTGCTCCCGATAAGCACCAAGCCACAGAGGTGAAGTGTTTTTCCACCACACAGCCTGAATGCTTTCCAGGGTAATGTACGCATGCACTCGTGTAACGTTGGACGTTGTTACCAGACTGAAAATATGCACTGTTTCTCCTGGCAGCTCACTTAAATCTTCAAATCTGTTTTGTTGACTCCGTGATCCTTTCACAACACGCTGTTGGCTACAAACTCCCTGAGCAGCTGCCCACTCCCTTTGCCCCATGAGACAACTGGGAACAACAACACAGGGTAAAGGTTGGTGTGATCAGCAAGTTCACAGTAGTGTCATGCAATAGCAGAGCCTCATGTTTTTGTCAGGAGAGGAGGAAAACTATGTTTTTAGTAAAAGAGGCTTGTATAATACATATGGGAAGAGTACATACAGCTCTATTTCTGCAAATCTGATGGTGATCAAAATAGTACAGTAAATGCTAGTAACATCTAGAGATACTGCAGTATTTGACAACGAAAACATGAAAAAGGAGTGCAGAAGGCGTTTGCTTGCCAACTTCAGACTTCTGTTTCTCCTGCAGCTCTTGATAATATCCCTGCCTTTTCAATGGGCTGTGGTCCTGCCCATGCCCTAGGTGCTTAAGCGTGTCTGCAGCTGTTGTTAACTGAGAACTGTGGGTCAGTAACTCGTAGCATGAAGGTGATTGCTTGAAGATTGGCTTGGATGCCTTTGCATGCAGTGTTCCTTACTGGCGTACTTTTTTTCTAAAGGTTTTGCATAGTGACTTGTTTGTGGCTGTTCTTTTTTAAGAGCTGCATAAATGTCAAAAAGCTGGCATGCAGAGCAGCAGAATAGCAGGGCTGTAGGATGACTGGAGCCTGCACCTTTCTGTCATTCCTATACCCAGATGCCTTCTCGACTCGCCCTCTCTTAGAGAGGAATCTTGTGATTATTCTGTAATCAGACCTGGACTCCTGCCATCTATCCCATACATGCTGGTTGCTTATTGCCAGGCAGGCCTGTCTGTGCTTGAGGACTGTAGCGTTCCTCTCTTGGGAAACTTGTGGCCAGTAAGGGTTTCTTAAAACAAAGGATCATTTGTTGACATATACAGGAACAATTCAGAGGCAAGAACACTGAGCCAAAAATCTAAATGTATGTTTTGTTTTATGTGAGCGTCTGTCTTGTTATGAGGCAGAACAGACAGTTGTGTTGTTTTTTTCACTAGCAAGTGCCCTCGCAGAGAGTTAGTCTGGTCTTAGGACCTCATAAATAGCACTGACATTACCCACATACGTTCCTGTCCCTTCTGCCTCTGCTTTCCCCTCCCCTCCTGGAGGACTGTATAGACAGGAGAAAAAGGAATTTGATCACTTGGGGCTTCTGGTAGTTGGTTAGCAAGGCTCTGTAAAATGACTGCTGTGTGCATACACCTAGGCCTATGGCTTCCTCACAGAGGGAGCAGAGGAGTGGCACTGATCTCTGGTGACCAACAGAACCTGAGGGAACAAGGGATGGAGTAGTGACAGGGGAGAGTCAGGCTGGGCGTTAGGAAAAGGTTCTTCACCAGAGAGTGGTCGGGCCCTGGAACAGGCTCCCCAAGGCAGTGGTCTGGACAAAACTCTTGGACATATGGTCTGAGTTTTGGGTGGTCCTGTGTGGAGCCAGAAGCTGGACTCATGAGTCCTTTCCAGCTTGGGATATTCTATGATTCTAGGTGTCACACGCAGACCTACTGTACATGTGATGCCAGGGTGGACAGGCGGTACCCAGTGAGCTAGGTGTGTTCTGCACGCACTGGAGTTACTTCTTGTGGCTTTTGTATTCCCAGAATTTGTTGAGCTACATCGTGTATGCTTGGCTGCCTGGACTGTGCCTACATCCCCATTCAGAAATACCGGGCCTCTATCCAATTACTTTATATTGAGTCTCCCCTTGGGAAGCAGCTTGCCCCTGGCTTCTTTCTTCTTCCCTCTGTCACTTGGAGCACCTACTTTTAAGGAAGGTTCACAGCTGTGGAGAGTTTGTCCAATTGATATACCTGAAACAGGGCAAAGTCCATCCGTCCTAACATGTTTGCTATACAAGTTTATTTAGGGGATATCTTTCTTTCCTGTTCAGGTCAGCTCAGGTGTGGTCAGACTATTAATTTTCATGGCTTGTACGAGACCATTTATTTCCCTGAACCAGGGCAACGTGCTGCCAGAAACAATCTGAAGTTTGAAGTGGCCCTGGTATATAACATTCCCTCCTAGTACTGTCTTGGTTGTGTTACAAAAAAAGAATTAATGCAAGACAGCTATTAAGAAAGTGCCTGCCTGTGTATATAACGTTACATTAGGCTTGCATAGCCCTGAGAAAAGGAAAGAAAGAATATAGCTCATACTGCAATATGAATTCAAGAGATGCGGGGTTTTATTTATTTATTCTTACAGAGCAGAGAATCAACCCCTTGGAAACAACATTCAGCAACAACACACAATAGTTTTATTTTTTAAACACGTCAAGTCACCAGTTCAACACAGAGCTAGTTCACTGCTGGTCCGAAATCATGGCATGACAATCAGATGGGTGCACAGCTGCTATACAAGAAATTGCTGGTCTTTAATGTTAACTGTCCTGGCCCAAACTATGCCTTACCCCAGGGACTTTGACATTTGTCACAGCTGAACCTACCTTTGTGGTTCCTGGTGGGACAAGCTCTGAACCTCACCTGCTGGCTGTGGGCAATCAAACACTTTTCCTTAGCAAAATGACTCCGTACAAGCTCAAGCTGAAATCCAGCCAGGTGATCCTTGGGAGTTCTTGCTTTATCCCAAGCCTGATGCTTCAACTGCCAGTCACTGCCAGTTCAAATTCCAGTGCAGATCCCATGCTTCTCTGGGAGCCCCAGGACTAAGCCCATCCAAGTGATTTCTCCTGGATTTAGTTCAGTCTTATTTGTTTTAACCATCATGCAGTGATCTCTCACAACTCTAAACCTAACTTGGCCAAGCAATTCCCTATTAGCTACAGCTCAAGGAGTCAGTCTCTGGCCTTTGGTGGCTGCATTCCTAACCTGGGTTAGGCTCAGCCATTTCTGCTTCAGAAGAGTGCGATGATATGTCTACATTTTTAAAGTTAAATTTGTTACTCTTACAAAATTTATTTTCTAAAAGAGGAACTACATTTACATGAGTAAATGCAAATACTTAGGGACAGCTGTTTTCTAGAATAAAGAAATTAATGATTTTTGTGGTAGTCTATCCCGTAAGGAGGCATACCCAGCAAGATGACAAACACACCCTGATCATGAGAAATCGTCTTCTCTGCTGTTGTTAGTAGTATAGGCATGTCAGCAAACAAATCAGAATTTTTGCTAGTCATTCAGTGTATAAACTTCGGTGAAGGTTGCTGCATCTTCATTGGCAGTGCAAGCTTGGTTCAGGCCTGGCCAAGTTTTCATTTGCCGTGTTGTCTTGCTACCTTAGAAGCCCTGCTGAGTAGTTACATGCTGGCAGGTGTCACTCTGGGGAGAAACAGGGCAGCTTTAATGACAAAATGAGAAGGTGTTTGAATGCTATCGCTTCATATCCTGTAGAACAGATTTATAAGCTCAAATGTCAACTGTAAACGCCAGAGCCCATCTTGAAGGACATTATCCCCATTTTAATCTTCTTAGTAAAATTCGTGCGTACTTAGTATTGTACGTGAGCATTTGTATTTACTTACTTGTCACATAATTCCTCTGACAGTTGAAAATGGTGTAAGTCAGGCTTTAATTCTAGCTTGATTGCAAAAATATTGATTCTGCTATGAAAACCTAAGAGCATTATGTTTTCTGTGGTATGTCTGCTGTATGCACTTTGTATGTGGTTTCAGCACACTTGAGTCTGAGGGGCTATGCATACAGTGCTGGCCTTTCTCAAAACTTGTGAAGTATATTGTTTAAAATTCTGTACAGGTTGGTCCAACAGTGGTAGTTGGCCTTTCCTCTCACAATTTAGCACATGGTTGATTTAAAATGATGACTGTTAACAAGCAGTGGTTTTACAGCTAAGTTCCAAAATATGGTTAATTAAAAAAAAAAAAAAAAAACCACCACAAATAAAGACACTTCATGGTGTTTGAACAGAAAGTGTGAGAATTGGTTTCAAGCCTGTTTTGAGTTAGTTCCAGTAGCAAATAGGTATTTGAGAAGGTAAGTGGGTGAAGGAACTAGCAGCTCCACTGTTTAAATGTCATCATTGCAGTGAGCACTGCAAAGCCTGGAAAAGTGTGTGTCTTTATTGAGATCCCAAGCAGCTCAGCTGCAGGAATCTTGCTGTGATTTTAGGATTGTCCTGCTGGCACCCAAAGCCATTGGATCTGGGGGTGCTGGTTGATGGCAAGTCGAACGTGTTCCAGCAGTGTGCCCTGGCAGCCCAAAGGGCCAACTGTACCCTGGGGGCACCTGGCCCAGCACTGCCAACGGGCAAGAGGAGTTGTGTGCTCTGCTCTGCACTGTGCGGCCTCACCTCCAGCACTGGGTGCGGGTTTGGGCGTCATGATATAAGATGGACATAAAGCTGTTAGAGAGCGTCTGAAGGAGGGCTACAAAGATGGCGAAGGGTCTGCAGGGCAAGGTGTGTGGGGAGCGGCTGAGCTCCCTCGTTTAGTTCAGCCCAGAGCAGGGGGAGCTGAGGGGAGGCCTCACGGCGGCTGCAGCTCCTCACAGAGAGCGGAGGGGCAGCGCTGAGCTCTGCTCTCTGTGACAGCGACGGGGCCCGAGGGAATGGCGTGGAGCTGTGACAGGGGAGGGAACGGCATGGAGCTGTTAAGGGAGGATCAGCTTGGGGATTAGGAAGAGGTTCTTCACCAGAGGGTGGTGGGCATGGAACAGGCTGCCCAGGGCAGTGGGCATGACCGCAGGCTGCTAGATTTCAAGGAATGCCTGGAGAATGATTTGGAAACGTGGTTTCATTTTTGAGTGGTCCTGTGTGAAAGCTGGGAATTAGACTTGAGGATCCTTGAGTCCCTTTCAACTCAGGATATTTTGTGATTCTGTAATTCTCTGGCCAGCAGAAAGAGGACTGAGGTGGCAGCGTATGCAGGAGAGCAAGGAAGTGGTCCTGCAGGCAGCTCAGTGGCAGGCTGTTGTCCCGGGCACCAGGACAATCTGTTTTTTTTAACTGCTGTAATTAGCTAAATGATGTGGGATAGTCTTCTAGGATTGTTACTTCATTTTGTGCTTTTTTGCCAAGATAATGTTCTAAAGGAGTTGATAAATCCTGTAGTATTATTGTACTTGGCTCTGTATATTAAACAAATATGGAGACAGAATCAGTCTCGAGGAACTTAGAACCTTACAGCAACAAGATAGGTCAGAAGATGCTTGGAGAATACAGCTTTAGAGGTATGTGGATTTTTTTCCTAATGAAGATCTGATGGTTTTCCCAAGCCCGCAAACTGAGATAAATACCGCATATTATTTGGGTCATAGCTAGACCATGGAAACTGAAAATAAAATAACTGGGTTTTTTTTCCTGTTTGCCGCTCCGAGGTATATTAAGACATGTGCCTGAAAGTGCCAAGTGTAAGGAAGCCACAAAGCGGTTCCCCAAACTGCTCTTACTGATTTAAGGGTCCCTGAATCTCTAGGAGTACTCCCCATATTCGTTTAGTACTGTTTCACTTGATTTTATCTTACTTTAACAATCAAGTTCAAGAAAAATAGCTGAGAATCTTGAAATCCATTAAGTGATATGACATTCTTTCATTGCATTCTGTTCTTATCACTTTTATTTTCATAGGGAAAACGTGAATTTATTTTAAAAAGGAAAATCACTTAGGTTTTGGCTGCACTGTGGGTATATGTGAGTTTAAGGGTTGACCCAAAGAATTCTAACTGTAACAAAACATTTTCCACCTGCTGGTTTGTTCCTTGGTGAAGGCTCTGCAGAAATAAGCTTTTTGTTTGTTGAACCTTTAACACATCAAACCAGGTATGAGCCTCAGTTCAGAGTTCAAGCAATTTTCTAGATCCATTCCTGAGCCCCACAAGGGTAGAGATGACGTCCAGTGAGGGGTACAACTTCTGGGTTGTATACCTGTACATGCTGCAGGTTTTTGTATCAACTTCTTCACAGGACGCTGACACAGTGTCTCCTGCATACTCCCTGTAACTTCACAACCATACAGCTCTGGGTCGCTTTCGTCACACTCAGTTCCAATAAGCCAAGTTAATGCTCCAGTACTCCTGAAGCTCGTTGCTGTTTTTTTTCCCAGTGCTTGCCACTGCATCTGATTTCTGTGAGAAGCTATTAGTAAGCTGCATTTTCCTGTTTTCCATTTTCTTATGAGGTTATTTTGGGGGTCAAATGCAGTTCTAAAGAAATAGAAAACAAATTCATACAGAGATGATTCAGCTGGCCTCCTCTTGCTTTGAAGGGGGCACATTTGCATTGTGTGAAAGGTTTTGTTTGCAGTAGATTGCCCAGAGCGATAAGGCAACTTCCATCTGTGTAGGACAGGCGTTCCAGCAGCGTCTTCACACAAACAGTGGTGAAGAACAGTCTGACAGCATTCCAAATAGTGTAGCAAATAAGGTATTGCATTATCTCCTTGCTCTTAATTGAATCAATTATAACGACTCGGAGGTGCAGACAGTTCCCAAGGGTGAATTTTCACTCAACCGAGAAAGGATATTTGTCTCTTTACATTCTGCATCTCAGGGAGAAAGCGCCTGAGAAAAAGAGCAAAATGGATCCCAGCCCCATGTGTGTGAAGTGTTGCTGTGACCTGGCAGTCTGGGGAGACCAGAGACCTCTCCAGGCTAAACCAGTGCTGGACAGCTACACGTTTCATTCAAGAAAAGGAAAATTTTATAAACTTGAAATACACTCTTTTACTAAGGTAAAGTGAGGGGGAGTTTAAACCTCAATGTTCATTTACTCCTGAGAGAGAATGCAGGGTTTCTGGCAGCCTGCAGATGCTCCATTTCCCAGAGGAAGGCACTGTGCTGGACAACCGATCCCTTCTCCTTGCACTCTCTGTCCAGTACAAGATCAGCAGTTACCAGCGAGGTACCAAGGTCAGTTCTGAAAGCAGTTAACACAGACTTTCCATTTGGGAGAGACGTGTCTAACGGGTGAGATGTGCACTACACGGGATTATAGTCTGGTTAACAAGCCCTGTCAGAACAACCACAGAAGAACCCACGTTTCTCACATGGAATATTCACAGCCAAACAAACAACTCGTGTAGTTCATTTGCTGTTTATCAGCATCGGAGGAGCTGTGTACGTTCAGAAAAAAGGGAAAGGATAATCTAGTCAGGCATTCTTTCAATCTACTAAACTTTAATCTGCCTGTTTGGAGTAGTCTTAGAAACCATAAATCTATTTTTGTCTTTGCCAAAGCATGAATAATCTCAAGATCTCAACTTCTTGTAGCTCCCTAAATTAAACCTCATGCTTCTGCTACCTAATAACTGCAGAAGGGGAGGTTAAATTTGAACAAAGTTTGAGGGGGAGGAAAAAAACAGAACAACAACATGTGGTTTAGAGATGAGAGCTGCAGAAATCTTAAGCGAAGGCAGAAAATGCTGGAAGAATGACTGGTGTAAGGGTCCTGAGTGACCAACCAAATAGTTCAGAGGACAGATAAAGCCACTGGGATTGCTGGAGCGTGGCAAGTTGAAGTCAGTCAGCTGTGAGAACAGCTCAGATGTGACAACTGAGCCTTATAGCCTCTTCCAGCTCTGAGAGAAAAGAGGCTGCGTCTTTTGGGGGGGGGGGCTGCAGTGGGCTGGGAATCGCCTCATTTGTAATTACTCACAAAACCCCTTGATTAGTGGCACGTTATTTACCCAGTAGAGCTGAAGATGTTGCCGTGTAAGTAGTACGTAAGCAGCATGTAAGTAAGAGGTATACAAAGAAAAATTGCATTTCGAGGAGGGATGTGGTTAGAAGAAGAGACATCTCTAAACATTGTAAAATCTCTAAATATTGTAAAATTTTTACTCATAGCCAGCCTTGCTGCCCTAAAGACTACAAGATGGAACACTTCTGTGTGCTGCTCTGAACTTACCTTGGGATGTGGCCCAATTTCAGCCCTTTATCCTCCTGAACAACTTGTTTTTGTCACTGCTGTAAGGGTGTCAGGTGCAGTGCCCTTCCTCAGAGCTGGTTCCTTTTGACACATACAGCAAGAATTTAGACTTAGGTATATCTATCAAATACAGCTTCTCCTCCTCCCTAGAGTTATGTACCGATCCTAATAATAGAGTTCACTTTTTGAAGACTGACAGATCAGATTGTTAAGATTATATAAGAAGGAATGCTTTGAAATTCTGATAATTTTTTCTTGACCCGTTGATGGAACGAGATATTCTTCTATTTAATTTTAATTCTTTCATCGCTGTAATTAATGGTTTAATTGCTGCACCTCCCCTGTTGTTATCATGATAAACATTTTTACTATTTTAGAAATAATAAGTAAATAACAAAGGGATAGAAGAGATGAGGAGACATTTGAAATTTGTTATGAGAAGGGCAGTGGCTGTGGACAGGCAGGAATGAGAGGAATCCACTGGGAAAGGTTGAGAGCAGTCGGTGTGGGGCTGCTTAGTCACGGGTGAAGCACCTGGTGACCTCATCGAGGCGCCGGCTTAGGTGGGGCTGCTCGAGCTGTTCTGGCTGCAGGGATTATTGCCCCCATGCTCTTATTCCTGCTGCTCTGCTAGCAGTCACTGTCCCCCCGGGATGCTTTTCGTGGTTAGTAATGCTTAACCTCTATTAGTCAAAATGAGCTGAAACAATTGTAAAAAATAATAATAATAAAACAGAAACAAACAAAACCAAAATCTCCACTAATAAATCTCGGGTGGCTTGCGTGGACTGAAAGCAGCACCGCCGCATCCCGTTCCCTGCAGGAGCTCTTAGGGGAAGAGTCCCCGTGTGGAGCAGCGACCCTTCAGCGGGCGCAGCCGTGTGTGGGCACAGCCCCCAGCCGCAGCCTCCGGCCGGCTCAGGGCTCGAGGGCACTCGGCCTCAAATGCTGGGGTCTATATCCGTGCTGCTGAACTCGCTGCATCTTGCCAAAGCGAGCACTGCCTTGTGAGAAAAAATGCACTAGAGAGAAACATAGCTCTGAGAACTCAATCAGGTACCTCAGAGTACCAGGGAACCACTTGTTTTTATTTCTGAGTCTTTGTGGGGAAGAATCACCTGATCACCCTCAGAGATACCGATGTGATATCTGGGGCATTGCACTAACAGGCATTTGAGTGCTCCTGCTTGGATAGCTTCTCAGTGGAAAGAATGCAAGATGCTAGCTTGCCAGTTCTTCAGAGTCATCTGTTTGTGCTGAACTTTACTCCAAAAGTCAAAGTTAGGCTGAGATGGCACCACTCCCAAATGACAGAGGGTAAGTGAAGACGCGTGTGTGCAGGATCAGGCTTCTCACCTTGTAACTGATTGGTCTTCTTTTAGCTTCACTCCTGCGTTTCTTTCACTGCAGCAATAAGGAAAGGCTGCGTTTCTGGATGACTTAACCTAGAGAGCACAGATGTTGAACGCCGTCCTTTTACACAAGCGACTTTTATGGAAGTTTTATGGAAGTTTTCCTGCTTTAGGTGTTGTTTACTTGTGGTGACTTCATAAGCGTAGCTATCGTAAGGGCTTTCTGGGTCAAAGGAAACTTGGTATCTGTATTGTCATGTTAAAAAAAAAAAATGTTTTTTTTCCTTTATGAGCATGTCACTGGATCTCCATATGCTTGCATTGATAAGTGGTCAAAGGTACCGAGGAATGTCCCATGAGCTCAAGTTATGCAAACTGTCCTGCGGTCAGTCCCTGTGCCCCCAGCTGCACGGGGTGCCGCACTTGTCAGTCCCCAAGCAAGCCTTGTGGCGATGTGCGGCCATATTCCTCCTAACACTGCCCACGTCACGCAGGGTAGCCTCCAGAGGGAAGTCCTCTCAGCGTACAGCTGCATACCGATTTACAGATCAGCACATGGCTAGGTTCTGTGCATTCCTACATCTGGGAGAGTTGCAGTTTGGAAACAGTCATGCGAGCGCTGTGAGCACAAAGCACCGGCAGTGGAGCAGGGCGCTGAGATCCTGCTACAGCGGGGACGTACCTGGGCCTGAGCAGAGCTTGTGTACCCGGGCCGTATGGGAGAGCTTTTAAGAACATTCTCATCTGTTTGCGGCAGCTGTGCGATTTCCTCTTCCCCTTCGTGCATGCTTGTTCTGACATGTCCCCGCCTTCACCAATTGTGATGCAGAAAGCAAAGAACATGGTAGAACTTTCTGCTGTAGAGTTGGCTGTTTGATGGGAGAACACGTCCCTGGGATGATGGCAGAGAAAAATCCGCATCTGTTGAGTCTCTGTGTGTGTGAACAGGCTTCCTCACAAATGTCCAGGCAGGGCAGTCAGCCACCATGGGGAAACAAAAACACTTCAGGCAACAGAGTGCTGCCCTTTGTATTTCTGCTGTATTTTTTTCTTCCAAGGATCTTAACAAACTCACTGAAGGGCATAACGCTTCATCTGACATCCAGGAAGGTTTCTTAGGGTCAGGCATCTTCTTGCATTTCAACTTTTCACGTAACTACTCTCTTTTTCAACAGCTTTTCTGAGCCCAAGCCAGCCCTCTGCCTGTGCTGCAGGAGGAGCCCGTTCCTTGTCTCTCTGTTATGTTTTGGCCGGGAGTGAGGAAGTGGCTGGTGGGAATTAAAACCGTGCTCTTCATCATTTATTTTATTAGCTCACCGAATGGAACCTTCCTTGCCAGTGCCGCATTCTTCTTTTTCCATGCTTCTGTTGAGCACTTTTTGAAGTGCAGGTAGCTATAAAGCACACTTCACTGCTTCTGGAGAAACTGAGCAGCGTACGGCCGAGTCCCCAGGCACGGAGCTGTGACACTTGTACATCTCCGGGTAATTTAGCAGAACAGCAAAGCCTTCAGAAGCAGAACAGCCCTTTGCTCCACAGTGTTAACTGTGCAGCCCAGAGAGGAGGTGGTATTTGGGAAGCAAAGGCTCACAGAATAGCTTGGGCTGGAAGGGACCTCAACGATCATCTAGTTGCCACCCCCCAGCTCGGGCTGCCCAGGGCCCCATCCAACCTGGCCTTGAGTGCCTACAGGGATGGGGCACCCACAGCTTCTCTGGGCAGCCTGTGCCAGCGCCTCGCTGCCCACTGACATTCCTAACATATAGCCTAAATCTCCTCTCTTTCAGTTCAAATCCATTCCCCCTTGTCCTATCACTATCTACCTGCGTAAAAAATTGGTCCCCCTCCTGTCTGTAAGCTCCTTTCCAGTACTGGAAAGTTGTGGCGAGGTCTCCCCGGAGCAGCTTTAACATCAGCACTGTGCAGAATCACTGCTTTGAGTCACGGTGGTGCTTTCAGCGTTATCCTCGGTGTTTTCTGTATTTGGCTGCGAGATCTGTCTACCTGTACGTACCTGTGAAGCTTTTCAGCGTTCAGTTTTAACAGAAGTGTAAAGTTCAGAGAGTTGTGGAATTTGCCCGCTTTGTTGCTACACGGCAACTTGGGAGGGCTCGGGACTGGCTCCGTGGCCACGCCAATTGCAGGCAGAAGCCTTTCTCCCCTATAGGTGCGTACCTTCAGGGGTACCCTCCAAACCGGTCCATCATTTTCTTTTAATTCTAAGCACGTGATGGAACACGGTTTAGCTGAATTTACCTCTTTAAATCATAGACTGCTTTGAGAAATTTAAAAACCACAGGGTCCGGTTCAGAGACTCGTGTATTTTGGACTAACGGGTGCCAAGGAGACCCAGACCTGCGCGGTGGGAGCCGGCAGCGCCGGGGGTCGAGGGGAGTGCCGCAAACAAAGGCCGAGTGTTTTGCGGACGGGATTGCAAAACATCTGTTTGCCCAGCGCTGCTGTGATCCCGGGATGGGGCGCCGGGCCAGCTCTGTGCAGCAGCGCGCTTAGTCACGCGGCTACCTGCAAAGGTTGGCATCCCGCGCCCGCTCGCTTTCAAAGGCGTAGCGGTGTCGGGGCGCGAGAGAAGGCGGGGGCCCTGTGCGGAACCACTACGAGGGCAGGAGCCGCGGTGGTCTCAGAAAGGAAGCGCGCCCCAGGCGCTGCCCGCAGGCGGCTTTGCGGGGGCACGCGGGGCGGGCGCGGGGCTCGTTTCGGCAGCCGCCGGGGCGGGGT